>NC_080072.1:25747531-26001402 GCF_949987535.1 Balaenoptera acutorostrata | reverse complement strand
CCACGGCAGTCAGTATTTCAACCAGGAAAGGAAGCGTACCACCCTTCTGGCCCCAGCTTCAGCCTTGGTTGAGGCTGTGAGGGTTAGTGGTAAACAGATGAAAGATAATCCAGAGAAATGGAAAGTGAGGGTGAGGTACCGGAGAGCGGTTTGGGGCTGAGAGTCTGAAGACGCCGTGATGACTGGTTTAACCACATCAGACTAAACCTTTTCTCCTACTACAACCTGAGAGTCTGAAATTTCCAGGGCTCTGGGCAGGGGTGTGTCGGGGGTGGAGGAGTGGGGGAAGAGGAGATTTTATGTGGCTAAGGAGTGCCCTGTGTGCCTGGAAAAGGGGATGGGAAATTAACTTGCTTTGCCTTCCAGGGAGCAAATTCAGAAGTGGGGAAATGGGGAACTCCTTTGATCTGAAGTAGAAAAGTGGGAAGAGAGAGGGAGAAAGAACCAAAGTGACAATGAATTTGATGAAACCAGAAAGGGACAAAAAAAAGAAGAGGCGGGAATTAAGATGAGATCCTTGGAGGGCAGAGGACTACGTGAACACACTGTCTTTATTGCTGGCCTAGGAGAGTTTACGTAGAGGCTTGGGAAGGGCCTCCTAAGGGGGTATTTGTGTCAAACTAGCCTAACAGAGATAGAAGCATAAATCTCCTAGGAATTCTACTGTACTCCAGACTTCAAAGTACATTAAGATTTGAACAGCCTCGAATTTGGTAGAAAACTTTCAGCATTTGATTGATCAAATTCTCCCACTGTAACTATGCAAGTTCTGGGACTATATCTAGAAAGAACAGGGCCAGTTGGGGAAAAATAGTCATTTAACATGCCATTTCCTTCCTCATTTCTACCCCGCTGATCTTTAGGTCTCAATTCCTGCTACTGTAGTTGTTGTTTTAACAACCAGGAAGCTATGAGACCTTTTGGGTTATCTTTAGACTGACACCCTGCAGCAAGTTTTAGGCTGAGCCTTGGGCTGGGCGATCAGATGGCATTTGCCATGGGCTGACTATTGCTTTGAGGTTCTCTCCATAGGATGATTCAAACACTATATTTTCCCAGTTAGCTGTATGTGCATTTTGCAGAGTCTCAGATTTTGGTGGGAATATGGTGTTTTATGAGCTCCCAGTGGTAACACACAGAGAAGGAGGCTCTATTGTGTGATTTGGGGTGCTTTGAAGAAAAAAATGCCTCTGGAAGGCCAACACTAAGAAAGGGACACTAGCTTTGTAGTTAGAAAAACCTGAATTTGCATTCTGGCTCAGCCCTTTACATAGGCAAGCCACCTCCTCGCTCCACCTCCACTTCTCCTCTATCAGTGGAGATTACAAAGTCCTCTCCAGGCTGTTGTGAGGATTTAATAAGATATAGAATTGGTATGATTCCTGGCACATGGTAAGTTGTAATTTATTGCCCCTCTGTCCCAAAGTGCCACCTGAGACTTAAGTTTTAAAAATTAAAAAGAGGTTTTCACTGTGGAGATTTCTCTCCAGTCTATTGATGTTTACGGAGAAAAAAGCTTTCAGTTGCCAAAGGCTATGGAAGTGGTAGAACCTGTTTTCTGACAGCAATCAAGACCAGGGATATCCTCCTGTTAAGTGGAGTCCACCAAATGCTAAGCAAGGACCCCACGCTGCTCTACTAGACAGCAGCAAAGAAAGAGCAAAGCACTTGTGTCATTTTCTTTCCAATGTGTTACAATCTTTATGTAACAGACAAGGTAGCTTAAGCTGGGTCCAGACTTGTTGGAAGCAGTCTGGAGGACCAGTGGGGCACCCTCCCCGCCCCAGGATTTAATTACCTGCAGGACCAAACTACTTCTCAGAAGACGACTTGTCCCAGGGAGAGGCAAAGTTGAGGGACATTTGTCTCATTCAAGGACAATGGCTAACAGTGGAGAGAGGGCAGTATTATTTCTGAGGACAACTATGACCCCCACAATGGAGTCCTAGAACAAGAGAGCTATAATTAGAGAGCGAGTGAAAGTAGAATCAAGGGTTTTTCACTGAAATATCCAGGGGATAACAAGACTCAAGACTTTGAGGTCAGCTCCTTGGCTGTGAGCAAAGATGGCACTGGTGGCTTCAAAACATGGTTGCCTTAGTTTGGGCAGCAACATGGTTTTGTTTTGTTTTGTTCGTTGATTTCCTTCCTAGTGAAGTTAAGATTTGTTTAATTTTTATTTTGGAGCAATTAAAATATTAATATTTTATGAGACTGCAAAATACATCCTGAAAAATATAACACCAGTGCCCTGATTCGCTACTTCTCCAAATTGGAACAATGTTGCATCTATTTATAAAAAACAGATTATAATTGACAGAGATACCAGTATTTTGCCAAGATTCATTAATATTAATCTGAAAAGATTATGTACTGAAAATGGCAACATGTATAAGGGAGCTACACCCAATTTTGATGTCATTTGACACACATTTATTCTCTTGTTCAACACATTTATTGAATGAATGCCTGTTATGTGCTGAATTGGACATCAGTGTGTTTGGTGCAGACATCAGTACCGTTAATACATGTGAGTCCGCAAGAAATATCCCTAGGAATCCCAAAACTATTTTAGGGGGAAATGTGATGGATCTGGAACCCCTACAGAGCTGGAGCCAAGGGAGCCAATCAAATCCTACCTGGTTACAACACCCTGTGACCCTGTTTTATCAGCAGGCTTAGACACATGATGGTTTAGATCCATGATACTCATCTGTAAAAAGAATTGGCTCAACCAGGTGATTTCTAAGATCTATATTTTGTTTAAACTTCTACAAACTGAACCTCTAAGCCCTTAAAATGAGCAGTAACAAATTACTAACCAGGCATCTTAAAAGCAGCTTATATTCCTTTGGGATCCAGTTTGATGGCTTTGGAGGATCAGTTTCTGAAATGGTCCACACGTCTCCTTTCTCCCGTTTACCTCTCTTTGTGGCAGGATCAGGCACTACTTCGCTACAGGCCTTTGTTGCCATGTGGAATTACAGGCCCCAAAATGATAGCTAATCTGGATTTCAAAGCGAATTCATCTGATTTTTAAGTATAGGCAAATGATTCAGAAATATTTTTTAAACCCTGCATGGACCAACACTGTGTACATTAAAACAACAACAACAAAAACAGCAAGCTAACTTTAACCCTTGGCCACCAGTTTGCAATCTGATTTTTATAATTGGGACCTGTTTGAGTCAGGAGAACTGGGATCCAGTCCTATCTGCCTCTGATCTCTGCATGGCCTTGAGCAGTTCATCAAACTTCTCTGGGACCAAATTTTCCTCATCATATGATGAGATTTTAGAATTCAATATTCCTTCCAACTCAGAAAGTCTGTGCCTATGTTCTAGAGCAGGACATCATGAATGGACATGTCAGCTCATGAATATGTTACTGTTTTGTATTCCAGACTAGAAAGCGTGTCCACGTCCTTTTGGTTGGGAGGCGAGGAGTTTCTGAAAGAACATAAAGGCTTACCTTTCCTCCTCCTCCCTTTTATATTAGAAACAACTGAGAACTAGACCAGGAAGCAAAGTGGGAATTAAACTATGATATATGCTTTATTGCTGGTAAAGCTGAATAATGATCTCCCTTTTAACCTTGACCAGAGTCAGAGCCTCCCATTACTTCTTCCCAAGTTCAGGCTGAGGAATCTGCTTGCAGACAGTTAGGGCTGCAGAACAGAACCTGATACTGACAGCCTTCATGAGAATGCCTCATCACCTTGTGGGAGCATTGCTGTGCTCGCCTGGCCCGGCAGCTCCAGGAAGTAGAAGCGGAGAGGAAACCTGACTTTGCCTGCAGACAGGCCATTGCGGACAGAAAAAGGGCTGCTGCTAGCCCGCCTAACACCTTTGTAAGAAAGGTGCCCCTTCCTCCAAGCAGACACAGCCACATCGGGGAGCACAGCTTGGCAAGCAGGAAACAAGCTATGTTTCAGCCCATCTCATCCACTTGGCTGCACAGTTGTAGCAACGGCTGGTGTGGGAGCTCCCGTTTTATGGGCTGAGGACAGGACTGCAAGGTGGGGACCCTGAGGGTTCCCTCTACACGCTTGAACTTATTGTCCTAAGTTCGATGGCTGCGCTGTCCTGTATGGTAGCCACCAGCCACATGTAGCTACTTAAATTTACACTGCAGTTAAATAAAACGAAAATGTTGGGCTTCCCTGGTGGCGCAGTGGGTGAGAGTCTGCCTGCCAATGCAGGGGACACGGGTTCGAGCCCTGGTCTGGGAAGATCCCGCATGCCGCGGAGCAACTGGGCCCGTGAGCCACAACTACTGAGCCTGCGCGTCTGGAGCCTGTGCTCCGCAACAAGAGAGGCCGCGACAGTGAGAGGCCCGCGCACCGCGATGAAGAGTGGCCCCCGCTTGCCGCAACTAGAGAAAGCCCTCGCACAGAAATGAAGACCCAGCACAGCCATAAATAAATAAATAAATAAAAATAAAAAAATAAACAGGAGCTGTTGTTTAAAAAAAAAAAAATGTCATCTCTCAGTCATGCTAGGTTCATGTTAGGTGCTCGATAGGTACACCTGGCCAAGCGGCTACCATATTGGACAGTGCTAATACAGAACATTTCCATCACAGAAGGTCCTCTGGGATAGCATTCATCGTTTTATGGGGTCACTTTCAGCTATATTAACCACTTCTAAATGTTGACCAGCTTGCCTTTCTCACCTCCCTCTTGCCACTGCCCATTATGGACCATGTTCGCCAGCCCTTTAGACCATTCACTGTGTTCCCAATATTCTGGGTCATATTCAATCACTGTACTTTTCGTTCATGTGGTTCCTTCTTCCTAAAATGTCCTCCCACTACCAATTATTACCCATCCCATAATATCCTGCTCACCCTTCAAGGCCCAGATCCTACACCGACTCCCTATATCCCCTAGGTGGGCACCGTTCACTCTTGAGAGCTCCCAGAGCTGCTCATGCATCTCAGCTCTTTTAGCACTGATTCTAATCAGGTGTCTGCCTGTCTTGTCTCCCCGGCTCGCTGTGAGCCCTGGAGGGCAGGCCCCTGCCTTATTCATCTCTGTCTCCAGGGCCTGTGTGAGAAAGACCCTCAAAGCTGTATCTCTGGAAGGAAACGTACCATTAAGGCTCTGGATGGGACAATTGTGTAATTATATTTTTAGATACAATGCTTTGAGCTTCACCGGCAGTGCTTTGCACTTTGTGGCTCTGAGCCTCAGAGCACTGTGAGATGGGCACTGTTTTCCCCAACTCCCGGATGAGGGAACAGAGGCTCAGAGATGGGCAGTCATCCAAGGTGACTCAGCTAGAAATGGCAGAGTGACATTTGGACAGAGGTCTTCCTGCCTCCAGAGCTCCGATGCTGCGATGCCTCTCGTTTGAGGGAGAGGTCTGTGGACACGGCCTGGCAGACCTACGTTTGCTTACCTTAGGCAGGAGCTAGGACGAGGCGCTCCAGTTAAGCAGAGAGTTCAGGGCAGCTGTACGCGGACACCTGCCCCCACCCAACCACACCTGCCCCCACCCAACCACACCTGCCCCCAGGGAGAAGACTGGTCCCTGAGAGGCTTTCACAGACTTCATTCCTCTGGACAGGGCTGGACCTAGGCCAGGGACCCCCATTTGTCCTTTCATTTCCCTCCCTGACTGCTGTGTGTTGCTTCCTGCTGACTCGGGCACAGTAGAGAAGCCAGTTTGACTCTTGGCTGGGAGGGGACCTGTGTCCCCGACTTTCCCTTCTGCCTCAGCTTCAGGTCAGATGCTCTTATCTCCACTCTGTCCTCAGAGACACCATTTCCACAGCAGGTTTAGGTGAGCTGGGCAGTTTTACAATGACATAAACAAATATTTCCTTCCTACAAGAGGCTTGAGTGTCATAACTAACTCTGGGCATCTTATTACTGGAGCTCTTCATACTTAGGGAGAGATATTTTGTACTCAAAACTCATTCAAAAGAGTGGACAAACTGGGAGAAGGAAGCCCAGGTTGTCCAGTACAGCCTACCGTCCCACCCCGACCCCTGCACAGGTTTCTGGGGCAGCACTGCGGGGCAAGGCAGTAATTGGCAAAGTGCGAGTCTCTGGCCTCCCATCACAATCGTCTCGGTTTTCTCCTTTTTTGCCCTTCAAATTCTCACTTTCTTGTTTCCCATTTCTCTCTTCTGCGCACACCTTAAATATCCCAGTGAGTTCCCCTGGCATTGTTTGGCCCCCTGGGGACACTCAGCCCAGAAAATACTTTGATGTGGTCTCTGAGCTCTGGCTGACCACTTCTGCCCCCTTCCAACCCACCGTGAACTATGCTTTGAGGTCCAGATTCAGTACAAAGGGGTTGAACTGTGAGCCAAGATACACTCAGGAGGAAGGAAACACCCACATGTGTGAAGCCAGGTCAGTTGGCTCCTGGCAGATCACCTTTCTCTCTGGCCCTGCCTGCCCAGCCTCGGGCCTCCCGCACTTGTTATTCAGACCTTGACAACCTGATTCTGAGCACTGCTGTCTCTGGTCTGTCTTTCTCCCTGTATGTGACATTGGCTGAGCCTAGACTCTGGGTGAGGACCAGCCTGACAACCTGTTGTCTATTCCTAGTGACATGTCTGCTTTGGTTTGGCATTTTCTACCTGGGACTGTCCCCGAGTTCATATAAGCCCTTTATATAGCCTGAGCCTTTTCTAAAACTAAGCACTTTGATGTAGCCCCTAGTGTCAGACTAGCTGTATTTGAACCCTAGTCCTTGTCACTTACTAGTTGTGTAACTGTGGATACATGATTTTGCCTTCCCATGCTTCCATCCTCTTACCTATAAAAGGTAGGGATTATAATACCATCTCATCGAAGTGTTGTAAGGATTCAGGGCAATGAGATATGTAAAGGGCTCCTAACAGGGCCTGGAACATGTTAGAAAAGGCCCAGTAAATACCATTATCATTACCTTTACAAGTGTCTCCACTAGTTTCCAAATAAAGAACATTTATTCCCTTTTTCCTGAAACCTGAAAGTTTCTTCAAGATGTTTTTCATGGAAAACCAACCCCTGAAAGGTCCTGAAATCCCCCAAGATTGATGATGGAGGCCCTGCCCATGTGGGATGTCTCCTACCCTGCCTCTGGGGAATCCATAATACTTCTGTCATTCCAACAGCTCAGGACCAGGATGTTTTCTGTTCAGGAGCTGTCTCCAGGCCTGTACACTGACAAGCTATAGACACATCTGCATTAAAAGTGATTTTATTTTCAGATCTACAAACAGCACCAGTCTTCCCACTTTACAAGGCCAGAGAAGGGTCACAAGGTCAGAGCTCTAGCACAATTCTAGAGAATATCCCCCTGGCCCAAGGAGGTCCAGAGGACACTTGACTGTCCTTCTCAGGGCTGCTGAATGCCCAGGCCTCACATCCTATGAGCCTATAGGGCCGATGGGGTTTAGAGGTGGCTCGTGTGTAGAGCAGGGCTGGTTGTGGGAGCGGGTGGGACTGAGGTTGGGAGAAAGGGGAAGGCAGGAACCAGAAACACCACGAGACCAACCAGATGGAAGTTCATCTCTTGAGAACTCGCCAGTTAAGTCCAAAGGAGTGTGAGCAAAACCCAAGTGCAATTTAGGCAGATGATAATGACCAAGGAGCCCAACCTGACGGAGCGTGCAGAATGGTGTACGGGGACAGGACGGCGCCGGAGATCAGAAAGCAGAGCAGTGAGAGAAGCCAAAAACAAGACCCACAGGCAGGAATTCTACTGTAGAGCCCAAAGCTGCCCATCCCTGCCCCCGGTCTCCTGCAGGATTAGGGAAACCTAGAAACCAGACCTGGGTGAGGGTTCAGGCAAGTGGGACAGGATTTGTAGCCTGCTGCTGGGGTTCAGAACTAGGGCTCCAGTCTCTCTTTCTAGGTTCTAGAAGGGCCAGGGAGGTGGGTTAGCACCACAGGGAGCAAGGAGGCATAAAAGAACAGCACAGGGCTGTGACTTGAACCTCTCGGTAACCCAGTGTGGTTTGCCACTTTGGCACCCATCCCCCCTTTCTTGGTAGTAGCCCTTGATATTCCCCTGGGAAGCCATCTCTTCCCTACTCTCAGTCCCTGCACTTTGTGTAGAGTTCCCACATCCAGCTGCCAGAGGAGACCATATGACCACACCTGGCCAATCAAAGCACTGTGCCTCCCTGGCCACTGGGATTGGTTCAGAGAAGAGCAGTCACCTTAGGTAGCGGATGTTGCTGCAGCCATTTGCGATCAGGCAAAGCCAAGACTGAAGGATGATAAAGAGCAGAGTAAAGAGGAGACAGTTTCTAAGGACGTTGTTGGAGCCCTTGAATCCAGCTGTGCCTGGAGCTAGCCCCTGCCCCTGGGCTTTCAGTTGCATATATCAGTAAATTCCCTGTTAGCAGAAATCAGCTTGGTTTGAGTTTTCTATCACTTTCAACCAAAGCATCCTAACCTAAGGCTGAAGCAGCTGAAGAGAGCCTATTTCCAGACCCCATTTGCTCACTGATAGATAGCAGGTTCCTGGTACAGTATGAGGCCAGGCTCCCACTGGCCCAGGGCCTGAGTAAGGCTCAGGCTACAGATGCCTGACATTATTGTGGGTACCCTGGCAGGGTTGGGTTGGCAGAGCAATGATCAGAGATATAGAAAACCAGGTTCTTCCTGATGCCTTATATCCTGCTTTCATATTTCCATCCACCTGCTCTTGAAAGAGTTCAATAGATTGCTACCATTTTGGACATAATGTTTATACTTTACCTTCAAAAATATCTTTATATCTATATAACTATATCTATCTATGTATCTATGTGTCTATCTATACGCTCTCTTGCCATGGAAGTACCAAGGCAAAGAAAAGTGTAGATGATTCTACTAGGAGGCAAGTCCCTGGGATAATCAGACTGAGAACCCCAAAGCCTTTGAACTTTTTAATGACAGTTAGCAAAAGCACCCATCGCTGATAAATCTCTGATACTGTTCCTGATTTCTTCCTTCTTATAGGCCCATGATGTGAAGACTCAGTTGCCGTATGTATTAGTTAAATTAGGATAACTGCTGAACCAACAGACCCCAAATGCCTAATGACCCAAAATAATTGAGAGTGACTTCATGTTCTCATAATGGCACTGGCTTGGTGAACAGCTCACAGGGCAGGCTTCTTCTGTGCAGTCGTTCAGGGATCCAGACTGATGGAGACTCTGCCATCTTCAACATGTGAGGTCCTCTGGGTTCCAGCCAGCTGGACAAGGAAAGAGCATTGTGTGGGAGGATTTTACGGGCCAGGCTTGAAAGTGATGCACAGCTTCTCATTCCACTGACTAGAATACAGTCCTGTGGCTGTAGCCATATGCAAGGGGGACTGGGAAATGTAGTCTATCTGTGTGCCCAGGAAGGAGAGGAAAACATGTAGTCATCAGTCCCTGCTATTACATTTGATGTTTCTTTTCTGAATTCTGAAGGTACTTTGATCTTGCAATTTCTTTTTTAGTTTTGTCTTGTGGATCTTTGCAATGCCCAGTAGATTTGGGGCTTTAAGACCTGCCCTAGAGAAGTTAATTATTTCCCCCATGTACATTCAGCTGGATACTCAATACATATTTGTTGAATGGATAAGTGAATTCAATAAGCCTGTTTGAAGGGAATATACTGTTTATCAGATCCAGCAGTTTCAGTTATTACAACTGGGGAAAATGAGATAAAACTTACTATTTAACCCTAGAAATCTAATTTTCTTAGAATTTTTGCATAAATGCTCATCTTCTCTTCCCATCTTTGTTTTACAAATACATCAGTGTCACAGAAAGGAAAAAATTAAAGAAGTAGAAACAGATACGGATGCTTTTTCCCATTTAACTCAACTGTTATCAAGTACTCGGGCAATCCTTTGACTGCTTGAGAAAACTACACTGTCTTCATCTCTCAATGCCTCCAGTGTGCAAAAGTCCCAAGTTCTCAGCTTGTTCTCAGCTTGTCTTCTATACGGCTGCTGCAG
Source organism: Balaenoptera acutorostrata (assembly GCF_949987535.1). NCBI lineage: Eukaryota > Metazoa > Chordata > Mammalia > Artiodactyla > Balaenopteridae > Balaenoptera > Balaenoptera acutorostrata. The sequence continues at coordinate 25,991,461 of NC_080072.1, read as the reverse complement.
CTCAGATGTCAAAGTTCCTCACCCAGGCTTTTCGATAGTATGGCTTCCTCCTGCAATGTTGAGCCTTACCGCTCATTTAAAAAACATTTGACTACATGTTTTCAGAGGGCTTCTACAGTCAGGGTTTTATTTGATCCTCCCAACAACTCTGTGAAGGTGGTATGAAGTCTTCGTCATCCCTAGCCCCCAGAAAGGTGACTGGGTTCACACACTACGGTGGCCACAGAGCTAGAACCAGCACCCGGTTCCTCTGCCTTTCCACTAAACCATCTCCTGAAGAAATGCTGTTTTATTAATCTCAAATAAATCCCCTCTCTTCACCCTTTACTCCTGTTTTCTATTGCAAATAAGGAATAGGTAAAAAAGACAAAAGATCAAGATCAAGATCAACCTTTTTTCTCCCAGTCAAGACAGAGTCTGTATCCAAGCCCAAAAGTGGTCCCCCAGAAATAGATGAGTAATTTGTTCACTCAGCTTCCTGCCTACCTTATTTATCAATAAGTAATTCGCGTGAATTTTTCTCATTGTAAACTAACAGGTTTTCTGCTATTACAGGCTTCCTCTTACAGGGAGTAGACCCTTTTCCCTCTAAAAGTTTAGAAAGGTATTTTGAATATAACGGAACAGGGTGTTGTTTTGTTTTGTTTTTTAAAGTATACAGTGGTTTCCTCACTTCTATAAATACAGTCAAAGTCACTTGTTAGCACTGTATCACTAGGGGCTTAAAGATAGAAACTGGGTTGATTTCCACATAATGATCCAAATAAAAAAGCCTGAGAAATGAGCCCTGAGCTGCTAAGCCCACTGCAGTGTATATAACCAGTTTATGTTTAGTAGCGGCCATGGCAAGTTTCCCTGATTTGTGAGCATAAAAATAAAGCATTTTCCTGTGGATTATTTCTAACCTGCAAATTTTTTCCATAGCCAGATTTGCCTTGACCTCAGGGGTAAATCTTTAGTGAGCAATGCTTCTCGCTAGCTGTTCCCGTGATGCTATCAATCCCATTGTAGGACCAACAATTAATTATAAAAATAAGAAAGACATTATTCATCCAGGCCTCCCTTCCTGCTCTTAAATTCATAAAAATCTCTGCCACCTGGACAGTTGTTAATGTGTGTGTGTGTGTGTGTGTGTGTGTGGGTGGGTGGGTGCACACACGTGCACTTAAAATTACCTGATTAAAATTATGTATAAAACACACAAGTGAAAAACTCTGAAAGGAAAAACATCAAAATAATTAAAGTAGCTGTTTAAGAGTGGTGGGAGATATGTCTTTTACTTTACTTTCTTTTTCTAAAATAACTGTATTACCGTTTTATTACATGAATAAAATTACTACCATTAATTCAATGTAAAATTTTTTAAGTGCTTTATTATTCCTTCAGTGTTTATTGAGCGCCTACTATGTGCCAGGTTCTGTTCTGGGTCCTCAGAATACAGGGTGAATGAGATAGACACAGTTCCTTCTTCCATGAGGGCTCTAATCATAAATAGGGGAGACAGGTCATAAACTAGTAATTATATAGATTTATTAATTAATGTATTTAACAAATATTTATTGAGTACCTACTGCCTGCCAAAAATGTTTCTAAGCACTGCGGTTCAGCAGTGAACAAAGCAGGCAGACATCTTTGCCTTCAGGAAGCTTACATTCTAATGGATGTGAATATTGATTTATTTCTAGTTTGAATAATTATCATGAAGAAAAAGTACAGGGGACCTGCCTCATCGGAAAGGTCAGAGATGACATCCCCAAGGAAGTGACATCATTTTAAGTGCCTCAAATAAAATAGGGCTTTGTTTTGCCCTCCAGGATTGAGAGAGCTTCCCTGCACAGGGCAGGAGTTTCCCTGGGTGATTAAATTCTAGCGGAGGCTGCCTCAGTTCCATCTGCTGTAGAGGGTAGCCTGGTGTGAGAGATGTTCCTGGCCCTTGGCGGGCAGTGGGCAGGGATTTGGAACCAAGTCTCCATTAGCAGTCATCACCCATTTTTGCTCCGGTGCATTGTCTGGGAAGTCCTGGTACAGAAAAAAGCAAGGCCATCCTTCCCCTGTAGCACAGACAGTAACTAATGGACCTTCCTTTCCTAGATGGGAAAGACAGAGCAGAAAAGACAAACCCAGTCTCAGCCAGAGGGGTCTCTGCTTCGCTGGTCAGGAGAAAGCCACTGTTCAATTTCTGGTCTGCCCCTCAGACTGCAGAGCCGCGGGTCATCTGCCTAAACTGCTTCAATGCACATCCCGCCTGGGTCTATGTGGAAATGGAGGAACGCACTTAAAGGGAACACCCAACCTTTGTCCTCAGCCCCGAAACCACAGGTAAGTATTTAGGTCTGTGTTGTATCGATCATGCATCCCACCGGCACCAGGAAAAACGCTGTGAAGCAAGTCAACTTTCCAGTGACAAGGAAGTCATTCTCTTAATCTGCTCTCACTGGACAATCAGGTTGACAAAAACCATTAAGTTTTCTAAGATTAGAAATTCACTGTCAGAGGGAGACATGTATAGAGTTTTCCACTCCATTACACCCAGGACAATAAGCAGAGGCCAAGTGACAGGAAAAGGCTGGGGCTTTTTAAACTTTCCTGTGTCCTTGGGTGGAGGGAAATAAATTAACAAGTGCCTCCCTTTTGGAGGACATGGGATATATATTATCTCATTAATCAATACAGCAACCTCTGAGGTGGGCTGTGTTTATTGCACTTGACAGAAGAATAAGCTGGGGCACAGCGGGATTGGGGCACCATCTAAGATCACCTGGCTTGTTCACGTGAGATGGGGTTGAGAATCAGAGGCCCTGGGCCCGAGGGGTCTAAAGGCTAACGACCTACTTTCTTCTGAGCAGAACTGCATTTTAACCATCTTTAAACCTGTTTCCCTCTGAAAGATGCCGTGGTTCTCTAGCAAGTGGAAGCAGGCTGGTGCAGTGGTGAAGACCACAGACTGTGGCAGATCTGCGTCCGTGCATCAGCTCTGCCTCTCATTGTGTGACTTGGGGGAAGTTCCTCTACCTCTAAGCTTCCTTCTCCTCCTCTTATTCATGAGGAGACAGTAATCTAAAAACACTCATTCCACAAGGGCTCTGGGAATTAAATGAGATCACACATGTAAGGCATTTAGCATCTTGCTGGACACAGGCTGGACACACGGCAGGTACTGAAAACAGGAGTCAGTTGCTAATAGGAAGTGGCTCTTTAACTTATATTTTTACTATAAATTTATATAACCATATTACCAAAGGTTTAGAAAATAGAAAAAGGAAAAAACCACCCATATTCATAAGTGCTATTATCGTTACTGTATATTCCTTCCAGGATTTTTCTAACGCATCTATTTTTTTTTCTCACAGAGATAATTATTTTGTCTTTGTAATTTCAGTGTCCATAAATAAAGTTTTATTGGCACACAGTTGTGCCAATTTCTTTGTGTACTGTCTATGGCTGCATTAGTGCTCAGCAGAGTTGAGTAGTTGTGAGAGACCATTTGGCCCTGAAAGCCTAAAAAAGTTACTGTTTGGTTTTTGACAGAAAAAGTTTGCTGATACACGGCCCAGAATGCATGTTTTTGAGTGGAATTTCTGTGTTATAGGGTTTGTAACTGTAACACCTTTACCAGATAATGTCAGTTTCTAAGGTGGTTGTACCACTTTTACATTCCCATCAGCAGCAGTTGAAAGTTCCTATTGCTCCACTTTCTTACCAACACTTGACTTTGTCCAAATTAAATGTTAACCAGTCTACTGGGTGTGCAGTGGTATTCCTTTGTGGCGTTTTGTTTTGTTTAATTTATTTATTTTATTTTATTTTTGGCTGCGTTGGGTCTTTGTAGCTGCGTGCAGGCTTTTCTCTAGTTGCGGTGAGCGGGGGCTACTCTTCATTGTGGTGCGTGGGCTTCTCATTGCGGTGGCTTCTCTTGTTGCAGATCATGGGCTCTAGGTGCGCGGGCTCAGTAGTTGTGGTGCATGGGCTTCGTTGCTCTGCGGCATGTGGGATCCTCCCAGACCAGGGCTCGAACCCGTGTCCCCTGCATTGGCAGGCGGATTCTTAACCACTGTGCCACCAGGGAAGCCCTTCTTTGTGGTTTTAATTTGCATTTGCCTGATTATCCATAGATGTTAAGCACATTTTCAAATATTTATTGGCTATTTGGATTTCTACTTTAGGAAATGTCTGTTCAAACCTTTTGCCCCTTTTTCTATTGCGTTATCTGTCCTTTACCTATTCTGAATACAGTTCCTTTGTCACTGATATGTGTGGAAATCTCTTCTCGTCACTGGGACTTGCCTTTTCACTGTATCGTGGTGTCTTTTAATGAACGGAAGTTCATTGTGTTCTGGTTTTTTTTTCACCTAGCATTATACTAATTCATTACTTCATCATATCAATTCATTTATTCATGTTGCTACTGTCTTTATTTGAATAATTGTACAATATTCCATGATTTACTTATCCATTCCTCCTTTACCTGACATTTAAGTTGTTTTCAACTTCCTCCTATTATCACCTAACAATTTATCAGAAATGAAATTGTATGGGCACTACCCTAGACTTAACTGAATGAGAATCTTTAGGGAGAAGGACCAGGAATCTGCATTTTAACAGGCTTTTGACTATTTTCATGCACACTGAAGTTTGAGAATCACAGCTGTGGAGAAACTCACACGTATGTGCACAAGGATGTATGTACAAGAATGTTCACAGCAGCATTGTCTGTAATAGCCCCAAACTAAAAACCACCCAAATGTCCAGGATCAGTAAAATGTTCCAAAGCAGTAAAATAGGTAAGTGGAATGAAAATGATTCAGGAATGAAAATGAACAAACCAGAGTCTTATGCCACATGGATTAGCATTAAAAAGATAATGTTGAGCACACGCACACACACACACACACACACACACACACACACACACACATACACACACACAACAAATCCAGACACAAAGAATATGAACTCTGTGATTCTGTACAACAACAGAAGTTTCAACAATAGGCAAACTGGGACTTCCCTGGTGGCGCAGTGGTTAAGAATCTGCCTGCCAATGCAGGGGACATGGGTCGAGCCCTGGTCTGGGAAGATCCCACATGCCGCAGAGCAACTAAGTCCACGTGCCACAACTACTGAGCCCACGTGCCACAACTACTGAAGCCCGCACAACTAGAGCCCATGCTCTGCAAGGAGAGAAGCCACCACAATGAGAAACCTGCAACCACAACGAAGGGTAGCCCCCGCTCGCCACAACTAGAGAAAGCCCACTCACAGCAATGAAGACCCAACGCAGCCAAAAATAAATAAATAAAATAAATAAAGTTTTAAAAATAGGCAAACTGAATTATACCATTTTGGGGTGAATACTTAAGTGACAAAACAGTAAAGTGAGGCAAGGAAGGCATACTCATTAAAGTCAAGGTTATTATCTTTGAGGGGAAAGAGAGCGCTGTGTTTAGGAAATAGCACATGGGAGTCTTGGGGGGCTGGCAATGTCCTATTTCTTGACAGGGGTGATGGTTACAGATGTATTCACTTTATGATAATTTGCTAAAGTGTACATTTATGTTTCATTCACTTTTCTGTGTGTGCTATATTTCACAGTAAAAAATTTTAAAGAAAAGTAGCTGCCAGGAATGGTGACTCTCTGAGCTAGGCCTGTGGTGGAACCTGCCAGATCCACTTCACACCTTGCCTTCCCACTTGGCCAAGTCCCCGTAGCCCACCCAACTGCAAGCTGCAAATTTATAGGCCAACCGAGCCCAGATGGTTTCCTGTGATAGCTGCTAGGGGCATAATAATGAATACACGTCTCCCCACACATTCCTGAATGCGTTTTGGCAGGATTTTTACTGCAGGCAGTAAAACCTTGTTACAAAGTCCCTCACCGTCTCAGGGGCTTGGCCGCATTGTGGCTGAGCCACACCGCCTCTTGTTACAGGCAGCCTGTCATCCCTGTCCCACATAGCATCCTTGAGAGCTGGCATTCTCTCCGTTGTACTCAGAGGCCGTTTGATTGATTGTTACTAATAATCATTGCATTTCAGGACAGAACCCTATTACTGTCCTCACAGCTGGAACTTCCTCTTTGCACTAATTGGAAAAACATCCTCTGGGAAATGGGGCATCTTTATTGAGTCAATCTTTGGCGATGGCTATGTCAACTGGCAAGATGAAGTTTGCAGCAGGGAGTTGAAAGCTCTAAAACCCTCCCGGTGCACTGGCCCCAGGCCTGAGTCCAAGAAGCCACGGCGACCTGATCGATATCCAGATCTCCATTTGGAAACATTAAGGGTCACATTAGGGAAAGGCTAGCCTGAGAGGCTGGGGTCAATCCAGAAGTCCAAGAGCCATCCCGGTTAATGGTCCCCCAATTTCCTTCCCCTTCTTTCTCATTAACAGTAGCCCTGAATACTAGCTGCACAATTAAGACCACATTTCCCAGACTCCCTTGTAGTTAGACATGCTCATGTGATCAAATTCTGACTAATGAGAATGCAAGCAGAAGCCGTATATGGAACTTCCAGGAAGGGTCCTTCAAGAAAGAGTACATGTCCTTCTCTTCCCTTCCTTTCCTTGCTTTTGGCTGGAATGTGGTTGGCCATGGTTCAAGCCCTCTTGAACAATGAGGTGACTTTGGAAATGGAGTCCATGCCAGTGGATAGCAAAGCTCTGGACCAGCCCTGGACTCACTTCCTGCACTTTTGCAAAAGAGAAGTAAACTTCTATCTTGTTTAAGTCACTGCTTTGGGGGATCTTCTGTCACTTGTAGTTGAACCCAATCTTAATTGATACAATAGCATTTTTATAATGGAAAAGAAGTGACAGCAACCTCAGTGGCCCATAAAAAGGGACTGGTTAAATTCGTTCACCCATTTGCTGACTCATTCATCACATTTTTAATGAGTACCTACCCCATGCCTGGCTCTCATCTGGGCCTTAGGGATGTAGTGGTTAAAAAAAAAAAAAAAAAAAAAAAGATATTGTCTCTGCCCTCAAGAACTTTGTTAGAAGAGGAAGCAGAGGCATAAATAAATGGACAGCTAAAATGTAGCTTAATTAGTAGAACCATAAAGGCTGAGTAGTTTAAAAAGATACTTTAACAAGATGGGGAAAATGTTCATGACATATTGCTAAAAACAGTAGGTTATTAAAGATCATGCATAGTAAGTCCAATTTGTAAAACAGCATATATATTTGCATGGAGAAAAAACAAAACTGATGTATACTTTGAACACCTTGAACAGCACTGGCATTTAGCAGGTGAACAATAAATGGTTAATGAATGAAAGAATCTATTTCAGGGTGGAGGGACTGTTTCTTTCCTCTGTACTTTTATATACTTTCCAAATGTTCCCCCCAGAATATGTATTACTTTTGGAATAAAGAAAAAAATATCACCATTAGGAAACAATGTGAATTATAAAGTTGAGGATCAAGACAAGATGTGTGGGGTAGCGATTTTAGTTAGAAGGCAAACTAAGTTGTGCTAAATAGGCTCAGAAAGAAACTCAAGTCTGAGGTCTGAGTTTGGTCTCTCCCTGGGGGGAGGACCCTCCAAGGGTCTGGCTCTCTGGCCCAGGCACTGTCTGGGAGCAGGCAGGGAATTTACCCAGGGCTTTGCTCTACATTTTTAGTGGGGCAGGGCTCACTGCAGCCAAGTTATGAAGCACCAGCCCTATCACTTCTCTTCCCATGGCTCCTCTGCTGGGCCTCCCGCCCCACCATTAAAGCAGCTGTTGTTGTTTTGTAGAGGCTAATTAACTCCACACTGCATGAAGCCAGACGCTAATTGGCCCCTCACTTAATCAACTTTAATGTCTCTCTTCTGGTGGACCTGGCTGCTGTTTTCTGTTCTCCTGATCCCCAACAAACCCAGATCCAAGGAACTAGCAATAACAGCCTCCAGTGGGCACATGCAGCCCTTACCTGTCACCTACCACGGGGGTGTGGAGGCTCATTTTGACCCTCAGTTAGCTCAGTGGACAGACTCTTAAGTTCATGATCGCTGGAGCATCTTGGGACCTGGGCTTATTGCTTGTCTTCCAAACATTGCACCATGATATGAGTCATCAGATGGTTGGTTTCTCAGGAGAATTGGCTTCATCTCTGCTTGTGGCTGACACGTATTTAAGGCTCTAAAACCTAACTAACTTACACAACTACTGCAACTGCATTTTACCAAGTGTTTTTTTCTGTGGCAGATGCTGTGTCAAGTCCTTTCCAATGCAACATGACCACCATGTGGCTCAGAGTAAATAAACATTACATAGTTTTTAACTGAAGGAAAAAGAAATACCACTCTTATCCCCATTTGCCAGATGAGGAAACTGAGGCAGTAATAATATTTACATCTGTGATTGAAATGACATACCCACTCATTACAATCATAGTCCTACAGAATTAGGACCAAGAATTATTATAGTCTCCATTTTTGGAGAGAACTGGAGGCTTTCAGAGAGAAAAATGCCTTCCCTAAGGTCACATAGTGAGGTAGACAGAATAATGCCCCTGCAAAGATGTTCACATCCTAATTCCTAGGACCTGTGAATATGTTACCTTACATGGCAAAAGGACTTTGCTGATATGATTAAGTTAGGATATGAAGATGAGAAGATTATCCTGGATTATCCAGGTGGGCCTAATATAATCAAACTGTCCTTACAAGAGGGACAAAGAAGACTCAAGTCAGAGTGAGATGTAAGAATGGCAGCAGAGGTCAGATAGAGAGAAGATGGAGGAGGGGGCCAAAAGCCAAGGGATATAAGCAGCCTCCAGAAGCTGGAAAAGTAGGGAAATGGATTTGCCCCTGAAGCCTCCAGAAGGAACACAGCCCTGCCAATGCCTTGATTTTAGACTTCTGACCTCTGGAACTGTGAGAGAATAAATTTGTGTTGTCTTTAAGCCACTAAATTTGTGGTAATTTGTTACAGCAGCAACATGAAACTAATACTGACTTTGTTACAACAGCAATAGGAAACCAATACACACTATCAGTGGAAGAGTTAAAGGGCTTGGATTTAGGCATCATAACAGGAAGTCTCTTTTTGGGACTTCCCTGGTGGTGCAGTGGTTAAGAATCCGCCTGCCAATGCAGGGGACCCGGGTTCAAGCCCTGGTCCGGGAAGATCCCACATGCCGCGGAGCAAGTAAGCCTGTGCGCCACAACTACTGAGCCCGTGTGCCACAACTAGTGAAGCCCACTCACCTAGAGCCCCTGCTCCACAACAAGAGAAGCCACCGCAATGAGGAGCCCACGCACCGCAATGAGGAGTAGCCCCCGCTCGCTGCAACTAGAGAAAGCCCACGTGCAGCAACAAAGACCCAATGCAGTCAAAAACAAATTAAACAAACAAACAAACATGAAGTCTCTTTTTGACTGAATTGACAAGATTTCCCCACACTCAATCAATATATGGTGATTTTGAATTCTAGCCTCCCATGAGACGGGCCTAACTGTGCATGTGGGACTGTTGGCTGGATTCTCCTTGGGACCCATCATGCCCTCTGCCTCCTCCCAGTGCATTTCACACTTCTTACCCTTCTTTTACTTCCTCGAGCATCTAAAACCCAACTCTACAATATAGTTCATCTGGAGGAAACCAGGGATCTGTCTCTATCTGGAGATCAGCTTTGACCAGGGTAGAATGAGTCACAGAGCTTGTGGGAGTTTGGTGTTGGGGAGACAGTAAAGCAGGGTGATTAATTCTTGCATTTGAATTCTATCGACCCCACTTAATTCCAGTGTGTCTCCATTTCATCCTCTAATAAACAGGTTGTTTTGAGGATGAAATGTAACCTGTGCCGTGCTTAGCACAAAACCTGGCAATGATAAATACTCAACAGATGTTGGCAATAAAAGCACCAACACAAACTGAGCTCCTGGTTGGCAGAACCCTGAGGCCGGCTCCTCAGAGGCCTAAGGGTCTAGAGCAGTGGTCCTCAAGCCTTAGCCTGCATCAGATTCACCTGGAAAGGACTGGGTCCCACATACGTAGTTTCTGATACAGTAGGTTTGAGGTGGGACTTGAGAATTTGCAGGCCTAACACATTCTCAGGCAATGGGGATGTTGCCCCACCAGGGACCACACTTTCAGAAACACTGATTTTAAGAACAGAGGCAAGGATCCTACCTTCCACACTATTTGTCCCTAGTGCCCAGCACAATGCCTGGCATATAACAGGCACGAATGCAACAAATATTTGTGGAATGAATACACTTTTCCCACTGTCTCCCTGAGGCTTTAAAGGAAGCTACCCTTCTCCATAAAAGAATTCCATTCTCTATCTTTTTTATCGCCATCATATTTACTACAACTTGGTGCTGACAATCTCCTCTTCATAGACTCCCTGTTTTCCCCTTGAATACCCTCCATTTCCCCAGAGAGTGTCTCTCCCCTGGATCTCAACCTTTTCCATTAACTCCATATACTGCACAGCCTGTTCCAGGACATCAAACTTTAATTTAAACAGAAAATAATCAATAAGTTTAGCAAATTGCCCATGGCAACCTCTGCTGAGTGAATCAAAGGGTTTTATAGGTAATTTAAAGGGTGTCTTCACTCATCCCTCAAGGTAAAGCGTAGCACATTGACAGGAGCCCTTTTTCCACCCTGACCCAGGAAGCTCTGGAAGGAAATGGAAGAGAAAGGACCTAGGTTCTGGGGGTAGGGGAGGTTGAACCAAGTCCTTCAGGATTACTTTTTCTAAGTAAAAAGCACTAACTTTTGTTTGATATTGAACCCTGTGTGAGTTTGGGGTTTGGGTTTTTTGGTTACAGGCATCAGAAACAGACTCTGGATAACTTCAGAAAATAAAACTATTGAAGAAAAAGGCTAAATAGCTGGGTCTCAGAAATATTTGCAACCAGAGTGGCTCTCTTGAAGGTGCTGTTTGGGGTGCACCTGTGCTGTTTTCTGTCACTGTGTCTTGATTCGGGATTCATATTCCAAGTGAGTATCTGAGCAGCCTCACTGGGTCACGTGGTCCTCCCTTGGCCTGGGAGGATGGGGCACCCTGATGGACAGTTCTACCAAGACAGTAAGTGGGGAGGGAGAGCTACTTCCCCAAAGGAAAACCAAGATAGAGTAACTGAACAAGGGAATGGCAAAACTGGGCTGGCAAAAACATGTTTCTACTATAAAATGCTTCTGGTGGTTTTGACTTATCACTTTCTCCAAATGAGCGACCAATCTACCAGTATTTATGAGATCCTGGGGCCTTTGCAGGACTTTGAAGGGCCACCAAGCACGTTGCTTGGTTATCTACCCAAGCCAGAGAGCTGTCTATCATTTTCTGAGAATCTCTCCAGACTCCTTAGAGAAGACCATCTGACTTCTAAATACTTGCAAACAAGACATTCTTCTCTCTAATCCAGCGTGATAGTAAATAATTGGCAACTAGTATGCCCCGGGCATAGACTAATCAAAACTGTCACAACTATAAAGAATCCATAAGGCCAAACTGGTCCATGCCAGCTGACCATCAGTCTGGTGTCTCCTAAATGGGGCATTGAAAGCCTGTTCCTTCTGATCTTCACAATTGAGGCCTAGAACACCTCTTCATTCCTTGGGAGAAGTACTGGGGTCTTCTTTCCTGAGTTTCACAGACCCAGGGCTTTGTCAGGGACTCCAGAATTTAGTGTGTACGATGGATGCAGCCTTCTTAACAGAGCTACAAGGACGTACCATGCAATCTGCTGCTTTCTCCTGCCTATTGGACCCGGGCCAAGCTGCCTGGGTTCAAAACCCAGCTCTGCTACTTACCAGCTCTGTGACCTTGTGATTTACCCTCTCTGAACCTACTTTTTCATTTATAAAAAGGAGCTAATAATAGACCCTGTGTTGGGACTTCCCTGGTGGTGCAATGGTTAAGAATCCACCTGCCAATGCAGGGGACACGGGTTCAATCCCTGGTCCGGGAAGATCCCACATGCCGCGGAACAACTAAGCCCGTGCGCCACAACTACTGAGCCTGCGCTCTAGAGCCCGTGAGCCACAACTACTGAGCCCGTGTGCCACAACTACTGAAGCCCACGTGCCTAGAGCTCGTGCTCCGCAACAAGAGAAGCCACTGCAATGAGAAGCCCGCGCACCTCAACCAAGAGTAGCCCCCGCTCGCCGCAACTAGAGAAAGCCCGCGTGCAGCAACGAAGACCCAACGCAGCCAAAAAAGAAAAAAAAAAATAGACCCTGTGTCCCTGTGTTGTAAAGATAGTTGTAAGAATTACATGAATTAAAGCTTATAAGGTGCTTAGCATTATGCCTGGTTCATACTTGGCACTCAGTAAATGCTGGCTGTTTTTGTTATATTATTAACACTTATCTTCTGAAAACATCAAGGGCAGAGAATCCTTGGAAACAAGTGTGTTCAACTCCTTCCTTGGACTGAGGGGATTCTGAGGCCTTGGGAGGGGTGTCATTCACCCAATGCCACAAAGCCAGTTGGTGGAGCACCTTGACTGTGACCCAGCCTGTGGCAGTTAAGTGGGTGATAGTGGTCGTGTTGACCCCATGTTTAGATCAAGAATGTGGGTACCTACAGGGGTAGCGTTGGGGGCCTGGAACACCTTATAATCGAACCTGCCTCACCCTTGGCTTGAACTGAGCCGAGCTGTGCCAGCACCTCCCGCCATCCCCTGGGGCACTTAGGGGGAAGGCAAAGTGAGGGGTGAAAGACCCCAGAGATGAAAAGTTTGAGAACCTGGCTTTTGTCTCTAACTTGGCTTTATGCCAGCCCCATCCTGATGGGAGTAATTGGCATTTCTGACCGCTTTTATTCATCTCCAAGTATTTTTACATACTTTTCATTTCATTTAACCTCTACTCCACCCTGTGAGCTAATTATTATTATTATTAGTCCAATTGAGAAATGAGACAAAGGTTAAATGATTTATACTTTATGCTTAAAACTTTATTCTGGAAAATTTCAAACATGCATAAACGAAAAAAAATAGGATCACAAACCTCCATTTATCTATTCACAGCTTCAACAGTTATCAACATATGGCCATTCTTGTTTTATCTATATTCCCCCACCAACCTTTTAATCTCCTCCACTATAAAGCAAATTCTAGACATCATATCATTTCATCCATAAATATATCACTAAATGATAAGGACTCTTTTAAAAGACAAGCACAGTACCAGAATTCTTTTATATCATCAAGTAGCTTTTCCTCTTTTATGGTTCTTACATACTATCTTAATTGTTTTCTTAGAACAACAGTAATTTTTTTTTCATTCAGTGTAGTATCATAAAATTTTACCATGTCATTAAATATTCTTCAAAAATGTAACATGTAAGCACAAATGGTATTAATGAATCAGTTAATTTATTGAGCCCATCATGTTTTTAGATATTTACATTATTCCCCAATTTTTACTATTAAAAAGTGCTTCCAATAAACAACTGTGGTAGACTCCATTCTGCCCTATTCTTTAGAATAGAAACTCAGTTCTACTTTGGTGTGACAAAAAAGGTAAACTAAAAAATGTCACTTACCAGCTTCCCTGGCAATCAACTTAGGTCAAGAGAACATGTGTTAGTGAGATAAATAGAAATGATAAGTGGGACCTCGGGAAGGCTGCTTGGAGGAAATTGACCCAGCTGGGAAGTACTGTATTTTTTCCCTCCTCCTTTTCCTCCTCTACTGCTTGGAACTCACGTAGAGTGGCTGGTGGTCCAGCGTCATCTCGAACTTACAGTATTAACATGGAAGTCACACTCAAAGGTGGTAAGGCAGGATAGGAGGAGCCTGGATCTCTGACGACCCCAGAGTCAGAGGTCTGTTTACCCCCAGACCTCCTTTATGTGACAAAGCAATAAATGTCTGTTTTATTTAAGCCACTGTTATTCTGGGATTTGGCTTTGTATGCAGATGAACCTACTTCTAATGAAATCTTTGCACGCAGGCGTTATTATGTATAGCAGTTTGAATTCTTACCTTGTATTATAGATGTTTGTGTTTCTATCTCACCGGTCCTATGAATCTGTAAGCTCCATGAGGGCAAGGATTTTTTTCTGTTTTGTCTCTTTAATACCATAACATACCTCTCCCAGTGCCTGGCACAAAACAGAGTTTCTAAAACATTTTTTTTTTAAAGTAAACGAACATATGAATGTGGAAATGTGTGTGACCTTGAACAACTGATTTTACTTAATCCAGACTTAGTTTCCTTAATTTTAAAGGAGGTATCAGTGCCTACTACAGGAGCTTTGGAGAAAACCCAATGATCTGTTATTGAAAGGTCTACAAAACTATATATAATGTAAGAGTTTATCATTAAGGAGGACAAGAGAGCAGGATGGAGGAGGCCTTGAGGTCAGAACATACTGGGCTTCACACGGAACAGCAGGAACGTGGCTGGAGCAGAGCTACGGAGGGGAAGAGGTGCAGGTATGAGGTTGGAGAGGCGTCTCACAGGCCATGGTGAGGACTTCTACTCTAAGTGTGACATATGCCTCATGACGGTGTGAACCTCATAGAGTTATTAAGAGAGGGTCACATGACAGTGCTTACCACAGTGCCTGCCACGTGGTAAGCATTACATATGTGGTGATTATCATTATTATTGTTATTAGTGACAGGTGGTATAGGTGAAAGAGAATGGGCCCAGGAGTCAGAAAAATAGGGCTCCACTATTGGTTTTGGAAGTTACCAGTCTCAAGACACTAGCCAAGTATCTTTTGCTTCTTGTGATCTCAATTTCACCACATGTAAAATGGAGGTGTGGAAAATGTAAGACCGGGTAAGTGACAGCTAAACTTACGTAAGCATCAGAACCCTTTGCTCACATGAAACATTCAACGCGAAGTCAAACGTGTCAAATAGACACAAGTGGGGTGATTGTGGTAGAAGAAGGCATGAAGGGTCTTGAATACTGTTGCTACCTTCCTGGCCTTCTCTTCCTCACCATGGTGGCCCTTCAGGGGTCTTCTCAAGGCACTGCTTAAAAACCACTAGACTAGTGCTGAACGTCATTAGTCATTAGGGAAATGCAAATTGAAACCACAATGAGGTGGAACACAGAGGAGTTTTAGGGCAGTAAAACCATTTTGTATGATACTACAGTGGTAGATACACGTCATTGTACATTTGTGAAATTCCATAGAATGTACAACATGAAGAGTGAACCCTAATGCAAACTCTGGACTTTGGTGATAATGATGTGTCAATGCAGGTTCACTAATTGTCACAAATGTGCCCCTGTGGTGTGGGATGTCCACAGTGGGGAAGGTTGTGCATGTGTGGGGACAGGGGGTAAATGGGAACTCTGGATTTTCTGCTCAATTTTGCTGTTTCCTTTGAAGTGATGGAAATGTTTTGTAACTAGATAGAAGTGATGGTTATACTACATAGTGAATATACTAAATGCACTGAATCACACACTTTATTTTCTTTTTTAAAATTTTATTGAAGTATAGTAGATTAACAGTGTTGTGTTAATTTCTTCTGTACAGTAAAGTGACTCAGTTATACATATATATATTCTTTTTCATATTCTTTTCCATTACGGTTTGTCATAGGATATTGAATACAGTTCCCTGTGCTATACTATAGGACCTTGTTGTTTATCGGAATCATACGCTTTCAATGATTAGTTTTATATTATACAAATTTTACCTCAATTTAAAAATAAAATACCGGACTAGAAGCTCTCTAAATTCTTTCCACTTCCAATGCTCTGCATCCTGTCCCATTGCCACTCACTATCTGCAGGAGGATAGTAATTTTGAAGTGTGTTGGTGCATGCTGATACCCAGGAAGACTACCACAGTCTATTTTGACCATTAGCCCTTATTATCATTATCCTCCAAACCCAGAGGGAAAAGGGACCCAGGAAAGGTAAGTTTTGAAAGGATAAAGGAAGTATGAAAAGTGCCAGAGCATGAAACACAGACAAGGTATGAATGTAGCACAAATAGGGGTGGCAGTGATGGGTACCATAATGGAAGGCCCCTGGAATTTACCAGACTCCATCTCTGGGAGCAGCGGAGACAATTATACAGTTGGAAGGCCAAGTAGTGAGCTATTCCTAGTCAAGGCAAAAAAAGGTTGGGCTCTTTATTGCCTACAAAGGTTAAAAGAAAAGACCCTCCAGGCTTCAAGGAGTCTGTGGAAGAACTCTGGACCAGTGCTGTCCAATATAGTGGTCACTAGCCACATGCAGCTATTGAGCACTTGAAATGTGGCTGGTCTGGATGGAGATGTGCTAAAGTATAAAACACACACCAAGCTTTGAAGACTTAGTATGAAAAAAAAGAATGTAAAATATCTCATTAATCATTTTCATATTGATTATTGTGTTGAAATCGTAATATTTTAGATATATTGGATTAAATAAATATATTACTAAAATTAAACTCACCTATTTCTTTTTTAGATTTTTTTTTTTTGTGGCTACTAGAAAATTTTAAATTACATACATGGCTCGCATTGTATTTCCCTTGGACAGCACTGCTCTGTGGACCATCATGTTACTCCCCCAGGGCAGAAGTGGCACTGTCCAGGGTCTCTGTCCAGGGCAGACACTACCCAGGCTAAGGCACCTTCTGGAAATACAAGCTTCCTAAATAGTTGCCTGGAAATGTGGGTGTGTCTTATTCCAAGACAGTACGACAAACAGAATCCATTAAGCAAAGCAAATTTTGCTTGCAGCCTGGATACAAATGCAGGTGCATCCAAAGCTTAAAGTCTTTTTAAGTGAACACATTTTCTCAAAAATACTGGATGGCCATAAGCATAATGTCAGCGGAAGTGGGAGGCCACACCCTGCTCTTCCCCAGCATTCTAGTATGTCTCCCAGACTCCCAGGGGTCGATGGAATAGAATTTCCAACATCACTTGAAATCGGCCAAGAAAATTGTGAAATGTTTCTTTTGTGGCAGAGTAAAAATGACATATTTTCTATCAAGGTAGAAAATAAGAACAAAGATCCAAATAGCCAGTCCCTCGCACCACCATTTTAGTCACAGTCTGCCTGTGCTTTTGGCTGTGTTACAAAATGAAATAAATCCCTTTATAATCCTTCACACTGGCTCCAAAAAAGTATTTCCACAAGCACCAGAGCAGACACTCTGGGCATTATTTCTTCCTATAAAAATGCTCATCTCCACTCAAAACCTTTTTCTTTTCTAATCACATCCTTTTACAAAATGGTAAACTGAAATGATTTTGGTGCAGGTTTTGTCAGATGGGGCTGAGGAGGGAAATGTGGGCAGTGGTCCAAACAGAAATCCCCCTCACAAGCTCAATATCCTCCCCAAACTCTCCATAATCCTCCCCAGATCACCCACCTTTGCTAGTTTCCTCTTCCACCCAACACAGCAAATTTCCCATTTTCTGCCTGGAAACGTTCTCTTGCATTGTTGTTACTTAACACTTCATAGCTTGTAGAGTCTTTGAGCAGCATTACGCTCCCCCTTGACCCCCACCCCTATACCTAGCTCGGTATGACTTCACAAAGCACTCAATAAATGGTTGTTGAATGAGTGAATGAAGTTGAATCTGATACTTGCCAACTCTGATAAAATAGAAGAAATCAATGTCAGCGTTTCCAGCTAGAGAGAGAAACAGGACAGCTATATAAAATGATCTGAAGGAAAAATTGCCTCCAACACTTTACTTTCAGGTCTCTGAAGGAGGCTGTTAGAACAATTGACTATAAATACAAGGTGAATGCTATATCTGTAAAGAAGCAATTCCAACGGTGGCCTGGAAGAGCCAAGAAACTCCAGCTTCTTCTCCCCGAGTATATACACAGGTGCACCCTGTGGAATGAAATCCACTTAACTTGATTTTATGGACAGTGATTCATGCAAACTCAGTTCCAAACTGCTCGGCACATCTCAGTTAAATAAATTACAGCGAGAGTAAGCCAGCCAGCAGTAAAGGCAAAAGACAGAAGATAAACTTGAGGTTGAGGATTGAAACTTTAGGAGTGCCTGGTGTGCCAGAATCATCTTTCTTCTGGGAGTTCTGAAGGGGTCTTAGCAATCTTCAAGGTCAAGGCCTTGATTTGACTGATGGGGAAACTGAGGCCCAGGGAGGACTGAGTACCTGTCCAAAGTCACTTAGAGAGTAACTGGCAGAATCAGGGCTCCTGGGTCCCAGGTCAGAGCGTTTTCCATCTTATCAGGCTTCTGAATGTCGTGTTCACTGCCACAGGGCCAGGCATATCCAAGAGAATCAGTAAATATTTGTGGAATTAATGGTTGACCGAATCTGCTGGGCTAGTGATAGCCTGAGTCAGCCTGAGGGATCGAGAGCGGGAGAAAGATCTAAGAAGCTGACCCTCAAGAATAAATACCTGTGTGTTTAGGGATGGAAGAGACTGCTCCAAGCATCTCCTCCACCCAGATCCTCAGGGTTCCAGCTCCCACCTTGGGAGACACAACCAACTCCATACTTTGGCTTCCTCTTTGTTGTGTGTGATAAATCTGCCGCAGTGCTCCACTCTCCTTCCACTGGCACTGCCTGAGGGCCTTCAGGGATAAGGCATCAATGCCCAGGTATGGAGACATATCAGTGGGGATGTTTGCCTCATTAACCCCTTAGCACCTACAGGCACTGAGCATACCATAGGACAATAGTGACATCCTTGGGGGTGTTCTGTGAGATAACATTGTCTCCTTATAATAAATTAACTATGTCATTTGCCAACTTGGATAATTTTTGTTCCTTGCAACCAAAAGGTTCTTAACATTAAATAAAGGATCTTCGTAATTGGCACAATGGATAAATAAATTTAAGGTATGATAGTTTTAAAACCTGGTTGCAAATTCTTTGTACAGGATGATTGTCTCATCAAGAAATGAGGTCTATGTCCCCTCCCCTTGAATCTGGGCAGGCTTGTGACTGTCTTAACCAGTAGAGTATGAGAGATGTGAAGGGATGTACAAGTTCCAAGAATAAGTCATAAAGGCCATGGAGATTTCACTTCTTTCTTGGAGCACTGCGCCACCCTATTAAAAGTCTGACTACCATGAAGCCGTCATACTGTGGACAGGTTACATGTTGGTGTCAACAGTTCCAGCTGAACCAAAGCCAGCCCAGGCAACAGGCATATGTGAACCAAGAAGCTTCCAGATGACTCCAGCCCCAGCAATTCAAGTCTTCCTAGTTGAAGCCCAGACATCCAGGAGCAAAGACAAGCCATCCCACCACACCTTCTGTAAATTCATGATCTGCAGAACACATGAAAAGGAAAAAAAAAAACCCAGTAGCTGTTTTATGTCATTAAGTTTGGGATAGTTTGTTACATGACAATATGTAACTGAAAGAGAAGTTATATAAGAAAAAGGCCAAGAGTATGGAGCATTGTTTAGCTGGTGTATACAGAGGGGGGACCATGGAATGCCAGTATCAGTCTGAAGATACCAGAGGCTGGGAGCCTTAGGGCAGGGACAGGTGTTGGCAAAGGAAGTTTGTTGCAGACAAGCATTGCCTACTTTGGTCTATACCTACTGAGCCCTGGAAAGAGGCCCTCTCTGTAAGACAAAGAGGCTGACATAGGGAACAACCTTTGAATGTGCTTTGGAGATTACAGCTTGCTTTCTCAGCCACATGTCAGTTGCAGAAGGACCATGAGCATCAGATGGGAGGGGAGGAACTGCAGTCTTTCAAATGTTCCCATTGCCGGAACCTGGACATTTTGGGTCGCCAGGGACAGAAATTCAACTCAACTAATGTAACCAGCACATGAAGAATATGACATGTAGCTTGTGATCAAAATGCAACTTGACTTCTCTCAGTCCCTTTAAACTTTATTCAGTAGAGGCATCACACTATCCCTGAGTGGTCCAGTGGTGCAAGGCTGCTGTTGGAATGAAATTGTGAGCTGTCCCGACCGTCTTCTCATGTGCTCCTGGAACATGGTTCTCACATGCTTCAGCAAATAGACACCTTTCTCAGGTGGCAGCTTGACATTTGGCTGTGCTGAGGCCAAGTTGTACCTGAGTCTATCCAGCATTTCATGACCCACTAGCTAGTATTCCATCTGTTAGACAGCCACGATAGTATGTATTATCTATCACCACAATCATGCTACAAAACAAGTCACATACAACTTCAGTGACATACAGCAATTAATACTCTGCTTTTGAGTCTGTCAGTCAATTAGTTGATCTCACTGGGCTTTGTAGGAATCATTCTTACATCTACACTCAACTGTAGGTTGGCTTAGGAGGCTTGGCTGATCTTGGCTGGGCTGGGCTTTCCCATATATCTAGGGCCTTGATCTGGCTCATCCCCCATCAAGCAGGACTAGGCTTTTTTCCTGTGAGGAAGGGCAGAGGAGCAAGAGGTAGAGCAAAGCAAGCAAGGTCTCTTGAGGCCTAGGCTTGCAACTAGCCCATCATCACTTCCAACACATTCTATTGGCCAAGGCAGGTCACAAGATCAGCTCATGTCCAAGGGGTGGGGAAATAGTCTTCACTTTTCAATGGGAGGGGCTGCAAAGGTAAATTACAAAAGGGATGGATACAGGGAAAGGTGAAGAATTAGAGCCATTTCTGAAATCAATTTACCACATAGCATTTGCCACTCAGCAGCAAATACATTTTATACATAAAATTTAGCAACATATCTAGGAAAGGAATGCAGTGGACCAGAACGCCAAAGTATACAGGTTGAGAATTACTGGCACAATGGTTAAGAATTGGGACTATGGGTCAGACAGCTGGATTCTAAGTCCTACTCTACCACTTACTACATGACCTTTGACAAGGTTCTTAACCTTTCTGAGCCTCAATTTCCTCACCTCAAAAATGGGCACAATAATAGCATCCATATCATAAACTTTTAAATAGTAACTTCTATTATAAAGTACCTGGGCTTCCCTGGTGGCGCAGTGGTTGAGAATCTGCCTGCCAATGCAGGGGACACGGGTTCGAGCCCTGGTCTGGGAAGATCCCACATGCCGCGGAGCGGCTGGGCCCGTGAGCCACAATTACTGAGCCTGCGCGTCTGGAGCCTGTGCTCCGCAACAAGAGAGGCTGCGATGGTGAGAGGCCCGCGCACTGCGATGAAGAGTGGTCCCCACTTGCCACAACTAGAGAAAGCCCTCGCACAGAAACGAAGACCCAATACAGTCATAAATAAATAAATAAATAAATAAATAAATAAATAAAATAAAATAAAAGAACATGAATTTCTTTAAAAAAAAAAATAAGGTGCAAAAAATAAAAAAAATAAAGTACCTAACACAGTGCTTGCCATATAATAAGTGATCAATTAATAATAATAATAATAATAATAAGGAGCCAACGCAGGAGATGGAGTGCCTGGATCCACTTGACACCATTGTCACTTTCACTCCATTTCGCTCACCCTCAGGAAGACCCTGAGTTTTGGTAAAGGCAGAGGGCAGACACATAAAATGAAAAAAGAAATATGAAGAATCAGTGCTCATATTAATTCATTCATTACACATCCCTATGTGCTATCTAATTTGTCTCCCAAATACTGAAGTTTTGAAGTATGCTGGCATTAGTAAATAATCTCAGACGTGCCCAAAAATTTAGTCACAGGGATTTTCAGTGCATCATTGCTAATGATAGTAAAAATCAAAAGCCACAGAAGATTGACTAAATAAATTATGATACCTTTAAATAAGGAAATACAACTTAGCCATTTAAAATGATCTTGTAGGATATTTAGTGACACAGAAATATGCAGATTATATATTGCTTACAGAGAAAAGCAAGGCACTAATGGTGGGTATAGCGTGATGAGCTTTCTTTGATTCTCCCACATTACCTAGTACAACTGTAGGTCCACCATGGGGACTCAATAATTCCTTGTTGATCAGTATCAGAACTTCAAGAGGTAGAGGTTTTATCTGCCTCCTCTCCCATTAAAGTATCATTTTCCAGATTTTGGCCATCTGGTTCTTCAACCTCTAGCTTATTCTAAATCCAATCATGAATAAACATATGAAAAAGTGCTCAAACTCATTAATAGTGAAGGACTAGCAAATCAAAACTACACTGAGATACCACTACACATCTGCCTAAGTGGCTAAAATAAAAAGACTGACAATTCCAAGTGTCGATGAGGAAGTGGTGCAGTGGCAACTTACATACACTATTTTGAAAACAGTTTGCACAAAGCCAAAAAAACATGCACACCGACTATATGTATGACCCAGCAGTGCACTCCTAGTTGATGCTCAACAGAAATATTGTGCATATGCACTAAAAGACACACATAGGAGGGTTCACAGTGGCATTTTTCACAGTAGCCACAGATCAGAAACAACCTAAATGTCCACTTATAGTAAAATGACAACTTGTGATATATTCATACAGTGGAATACTCTATAGTAATGAAAAAAAATTAGGCACAGCTACAAGGAATAAAACCAAGTAGAACAAAAGAAGCCAGATACAAAAACATACACACATGGCCCCACTGATATACACAAACACACATAGTTCCATTTATATAAAGTTTAAATACCTAAAACTAAACTGTTACCTAAAACTAAACTGTTATCTTAGAAGTCAGGATAGTGGTTACCCTTGAGGAGGACGCAGGGAGCAGTGGTTGGGAGAGAGCATGAGGGGGGCTTCTGGGGTGCTGGTAATAATCTATTCACATGGTACTTGCTTTATGATAACTCACCAACCTATATATTTAACAATTTTTGTATTTTTTATGCATGCGTGCCATACTTTGCAATAATTTTTTTTTAAATAAAATACATTTAAAATGGCCCATACAACAAAACATGGCTTTATAGCACTTTCTAGGAGTTACTGCCTAGCAAATTGAGGTTGCCTATCTTTTGTGATTCCTCAAGGGATAAGAGGGCATCCCTCTGAGAGTGGCCCTCTCACAGGTGCCTTGGGGTGATGCATAAAGAGGCACTGCCCAGCCCCTGATAGGAGAGCACAATCTAGCAGCAAACTTAAACTAGCAGAAACCACAGTGAGGAAAGTCTGCAAGGAGCCAAAACGAGCTGGGAGATCCACCCCCTGGGCAGGGATAGGCAGGCATTGCCAGCTTTGGAGATAGGCAAGCATTTAAACAGAACAAAGCCCCTCCTAGCCCCTGCTGAAGGAGCTGCTTGTTTCCAAAGGCCCAATGGAACAACTAACTGTAAGCTAGGGAGAGGAAATTACACAATGGATGTTGAAATGTGGGCTTGTTGAAAAGTTGTCACTCGAGTAATGAATGTCCTATTTCCTGTTTTTTTGCCGAAAGTTAAATGCTGGGCATAATTAGCTAGTAAAAAAGCAAGCCTGGCAGCAGAACAAAAATAGCACATTTTGGGAGCCCAGGCCAATTAAAATTGTTTATGCAGCCTTTTAGCAATATTTTTCTCCAAATTATTATGACCAGGAAATATGCAGCGTGAGACTATAAGGCAAAGTTCCTCAGAAGAAAAATGGCCTCCACACTGATCCTTTGAACAGCCTGCTGTTCTCAGGGGATTTTATAATAAGAATGAGCACTTCCATCCTCCTGAACTCCCTGGGCCTCCTTGAGATCTTGAGAACAGCATCACTCACCCCGTGTAGCAAGCAGCTGTGGATGAGGGGCTGCAACCTGCTAATGTTAAGATTAGCCAAGCTCCCCTGTGTGTCAGAGCAGCCAGCGACTACGGATTTAGCTGCCTAATGCAGCCATTTAAATGATCTGGCTGATGCTGTAATCAGACGGAGTGTATGAAACATTTTTGTTAATAACTGGACAGTCTGGCTGCTGTTAGGATTAGTTGCTAGAACTCAGCAAATTTGTGCTGGGCAAAGTCAGTCACAATGCCAGCTCCTCCCTGCACTCTCTCCAGCACTATGTCTCTGATGATCTTCCACCTCATGTACTCAGGTTGCATCTTCCTTTTCCTCTCCAGCCTCCCTGTCAAAATGTGCTTTCAGATCCTACCTTCACATAAGGTATAACGGACTGATAGCTCTAGAAGTTAGCGATCACAGCTTCTAGCTAAGAGGTCAAGCTTTGATTATGGAATTTTAGGCAGCATCCAGCTGAATTAAGGGATCGGGTGGGCAGTTTGGAGGCAGGGAGCCTTCTCAGCATCCCTTAAATTTCATCCAAGGGAAATATCCTAGTTTACTTACCAGGTTAACCTGCTTGGCTGAACCCCTCTATTGCCTGGCAGGAGAGAGAAGATCTTTGGGGACGCTCACTCCGCTGTAGGCATTGCCCTAGAACTCCAGCACAGTTTATCTTAGCCTGCCCATCTCTTCCGCCAGCCCACACCAAGGCCCTGTCTTATAGTAATTAAGTCCTGGATGTCAGCCTGAGCTCTCGCTGTGAAACGGGTGGTGGAGGGGGTGAGGGCTGCAGAAGCAAAGGAGACCCGGAGTCGCCTCTTTACGAGCTCAAAAGTAGCTGGGGACACAGAAACATCTGGGGAAATGGAAACTACATAGAATCCAGGCTGTTTCACTTATTAAATATTCCTTGTTATGAACTGAAACATTTTAGTTGCCAATTCTGTGTGAAGCCGTAACTGTTAGGTGGAGGAGGGGGATGGCAGCTTCCCGGCCCTGAGGCGTGGAGGTGAGCACGATCACCTGAAAAGCTGTTTAAAGCCTTTTGTCATCACTGGATTGGACAGAGGTGTTTCAACAGAAGAGCCGGCTCCTTCCCTCCTGTTTATGTCCTGTGCATTTTCACATTCATTCATTCACATGTGGATAGTACTTATAAAATATATATATCTATGAATCAAAAATAATTTAACTTGATTAAAAAAAATTTTTTTTTATAGCTTGATAGGAAGAGCTCTCCTTGACTTGACCCCAGCCTCCTTGTCTCACCTTTTCTCTGACTTGTCATTGTCCTGAGTTTGCCAGGACCTTCTTGCCTCAGAAAGACACTCTGCTATTCTACTTTTGGGCTTTGTTCAGACTCTGTCCCCTGCCTGTGCTCTTTTTTCTCCATGTATCCAAATCTCTCCCATCGTATGAGGCCAACCCGGACCCCTTTTCTTACCCACGAAGACACCTTTGATCACCTCTGGTCATGATGGTCTCCTACACATCTGCACTCCTATAGCATTTATTCTCTCAACCCATACGTGGCCTTCAGTCAAGAACTGCCTTTGACACGTCCCGTATCGCTACTGAACAATTCTCTTTAGGGGGAGCACGTCCAGTATAGTCTTGGCCTCCCGCCCTCCAGCCCATGGGCATTTGGGTCAGGAGGGGACCTCTGGTCAGCAGTGTCCAGGTCAGAACTAAATGAAGTTCCTGACAATGGAACCACCCCTGGGTCCCCACAGGAATTTCCTGTCGATCCCCTCCCCCGCCCCTCTGCGTTCCATTTCCTCTCCTCCCAGCCTCACCTCTGAATCATGAATTTCCCTGCTGGTCCTCCCACCCTCTCTCTCCCCTTCATTCAATAAGCATTACAAGGTTTCAGATAAGAACACTTTATGAGATCAGCTCTGCGGCCACCAAAATGGCTCCGGGAGACTTTACTCTGATTCTACAAGCAGATGTGGTACAGGGGCTGTAACACCTTGCAGTCAGCCAACCAGTGACCTTGAAAGATCATCAACACCCTGCCATTCACTCATTCATTCAGTCGACAAATATTTTCTGAGTATATACTGTATGCCATGTCCTGTGTTGGACCCCAGGGATGCAGCAGTGAACTGATCCCGGCCCCTGCCCTCCTTCTTCAAGGAGCTGGCAACCCAGAAAGGGATCCAGGCAAGCAAATCAGCAGTTACAGTGCAAATTCTGTCTGATGGTGCTGGTAAGGTATCCCATATGGATGAAATTCTGCTCTGTTTAACAATATGTGTTATGAAGCAGGGTCCGCAATGCTCTTCTACAGCTCTTTCCAGAGGCTGCAAGTTTCTTTTTTTACAGTGCACCCAAGCCTTCAAATATCTCAGATTGTTTCCATTACCTGTTAAACTTAGCAACAATCTTTTTTTCTTTGAATTTTATTTTTTTTTTATTGGAGTATAGCTGCTTTACAATGTTGTGTTAGTTTCTGCTGTACAACGAAGTGAATCTGCTATATGTGTACACGTATCCCCTCCCTCTTGGACCTCCCTCCCAAAAAGAGCTGGTCACAGCACTTAGCAGGATTCTTCATGTAATTCAAGATGATAATTAGGGGAATTCCCTGGCGGTCCAATGGTTAGGACTCCGTGCTTCCACTGCAGGGGGCACGGGTTCAATCCCTGGTCAGAGAACTAAGATCCCCCAAGCTGCGCAGCTGGGCCAAATAAATAAATACACAGCATGATAATTAGGCCATGCCTCCAGCATTCCACCAGGTGCTTTCACTTTGCCTAATGTTTAAAATTATGCTACAAAGGCAAGAATTCAAGCACTAATGGCATCAGCTGTCACTTATTGAACACATGTCCAGTGCCAGGCACTTTTCACAGGCCTAGTAGAGATATCTAGGCCGCGGGGTGGGGGGTGGGGGGGGAGGGGTCTGAATTACCCTACACCAGGTCATTAGAACCTCCTCTGGTCCTACATCCCCAGATGTCTGTCCACCTAGTGGAGTTCCATTATTTGCCTGACCCACATCCATTCTCTCCTTTTCTGGTATCATCACTCACCCTTGTTAGATTCAGACCATCTAGTTGCCCCACCCTCCTTTGGCCAAAGGGTATGCAAGTGGCCCAGACTACACCAAAGTGACACTCTCTCCCGTGAACTTAAATCTTAAGAAGCTTGGCTGATGCTGATCCAGCCTCACTGCTGAGTTCTGAAGTAACTTCCCATTAGGCCCTACTTTGCTTATGGTCACCACAGTAGATTTCTGTTGCTTGCAGCCAAAGAAATGTAACCAAGACAGTTGTTCGCCACTTACAATGAAAGTTGTAATTCTTTTGTTCTGAAGAGAGCAAGCTGATAATGTCTGGAACTTGCAAACTCTGCTCAGCACTCCTTAGAACGAGGAGAGACTCAGGCACCAGGGCCATGGACCGTGGAACGTTAGAGAAAAGGACTGCCTGACAAACAGCAAACGTGCCAAATGAACGCTTTCAGGGAAACAAGGGTTGCCTGAACGATATTGATTCTAGGTCCACTAATGGTTCAGGCTGTGAGGCTGGGGGTGACAGCTCTGCCTCGCTCAGTGCAGTAAGACATCGCCAAGTCAGGTCTATTTTCTAGTGTCAGCAGGGAAATGGGAGACTATTAAGGAAGCACCTTATCAGGAACTGAGCTCAGTGTCACTGGGGAGACAGTGGCAATCAGCATGATGGAAGCCATGAAGCAGCCCCAGCTCCTGGGCAGGTGCAGAAGAAATTAGCAGGAAGCCTCTTAACTGACAGGTCGGCTTAGACCCCAACGGAGAGAGGCCCCTGAGCAAATGCTGATGCTCTCTTTTCTCTGGTTGGGAAGGTCCCCAGCTCTTCCAGTTCTCTTCCCATCTGCTCTCTACACACACATTTGCTGGTGGACGTCTATGCACTTTACTGGCTCCATTTGCAAAAGCAGTAATGACCTCTCTTATTTGAATGGTACACTCACATTTATTACGTCAGGCAGGCAGGCAGTGTAGTTAAGGGCTCAAGCTTTGGAGACTGGAGTATTTGGGACAAATGGGTGAATAAGACAGACACTGTTTTTCCCTTTGGGTCTCAAGCTAGAGAGAGATACTAGTGAGTGTGTGAGGGGCCTTATTTTGAAGAAACTCTCACACAAGTCTCATCACTTCCCTCCCACTCCAAACACACATGAGGCAAAGTGAACAGATATGACCTGTAAGCTGGGAGAACCATTTCCTGCTCTGCAAGAGTTTACTGTGTGACCTCAGAAAAATCCCTTTGCCTCTCTGAGCTTCGAATTTCTCAACTATAAAATGAGGCGATTACTAGATGATCTCTGAGTTAGTTCAGGTCCCCTGAGAAGCAGATGCCAAGAGGAGGTTGAACACTCAAGGACATTAGGAAAGAAATTCCCATGAGAGAAAAATGAGGAGGAAGCTGAGAAAGGCTGGGAGAGCCCTCAGACCACGATGCAAGTCTGACGTTGCGTCAAGGAGAGAGGAGGAAGGGTAAGTGGAAGCATCTTAGATGGTTCTAAATCTGAGGAAAGTTTAACAAGGCCATCAAGGAGTCCTCAAACCAAAGACAGCTGTCAGAGGAGTCTGGTGTCTCCCAGGAATGGGTCTGCCTCAGCATCTGTGCTGTTCTCTGTCATCTGGGAAGTGTGGCCTCGGAGCAAACACTCCAAGGAGCTCATTCAGAGCAAGCAGCTAGGGCCCCCTGAGCTTGGAGGTCTGCGAGGTGCGTTCTTTGGGCCATAATAATCTCTAAGCACCCTGGGTGCTCTTATGTCCAATGTTCTAAGAACCCTGGAGAAATGCCAGCAGACCCAGATCCACGTCAATCTGAGGGGGTCTGGCTGGGCACTGCCCCACAGGCTGGCCTCCTGACTGGCCTGCATGTAGCAGCTGCTCTTGGGCACTCCCTGATGGCAAAGCCGGCAGGATGTCTGTGCTCATTTAACACGTTGGGATCAAATGCTTCCTGTCGCTCCTATTTTTGGCCATGCTTTGGTCTTCAGAGAAGGGAAGTAGGGGCTTCAGTTTCCCTGCTGTCGTCTTTGTTTGAAGTGAAGCCAAACAAAAGAGGCCCTACCCTGATTACATCTGTCCTGCCTTTCCTGGGCCCCCCTCCCCAAGCCCTGGACGCTCCATGCACACGTCCACATGTCCACACATTAGGAAGCTGTATGCCTTTGAATTCTGGATGGGTCTTGGCTCAGGAAAACCTAGGTTTGAGTTTCTGTTCTACTGCTTCCTGGATGTATAACCCTGGGTAAATGACTGTCTTGGTGAACCTTGACGTTCTCATCTATAAAAGTGGGCTAATATTACTTACCTCTTACAGTCATTGTGAGAATTCAATAAGACAAGGCACACAAAGTCTTTAGCACAGCTTGGAGCATAGTATGTGCTCAGTAAGTGATACTTATTAGTGATAGTAGGTTACTAAACACCTACTATCAGTATCATCATTCTTGCCTTCCATAGTGTCTTCTGGTGAGAAGAACTAAGGTCTTGGAAATTTCTCCTGTTCTCAAGAAGCATACAGACTAGTACAAGAACACACAGAAAACTGCTAGGTTGTGGGGCTTGCTTGGGAAATTTTGTCACAGTCAGGGCTGTCTCATTCATTTCGTGACTTTTACTGGACTTCCCTCTTATGTCTGTATATTCAGTCTCCTGAGCTCACAGGCAATATCTTAGACCCAACACACCATAATGTGTCGAGATGGTGCTCCTGGCATGATGAGTGTACATTCCATGTACTAAGAAAACTAGAAAAAAGAGTACTGATTGGGAGTGATGATAGATAAAGCAGGCAGAAGTGATGGGCTGCAAAGGCCAGGTGATGAAGGGCCTTGTAAACCATATCAAGGAATTGGACTTGATCTTGAGGGTAACAGGGGTGCCCTTGATGGGTTTCAAGTAGGAGAGTGATGTAATCAGATTTGTCTGATGGCTTCAGAACAATTTACCCAGATTAGCTCCGTTCCCTGGGGAAAGCCTGTCCCCTGGAGAGGAAAGTATGAAGAGAAAGGATTGGAATTGCACCCGCCCCTTCAAAGCACTGTCTGCTGAAACTTTCCCTGACCTGTCCGCCATCTGAACAAAAGCCCCATGGCCAGCTGGAGAGGAGCCTTGTTGATTACTCACAATTCCCTTCCCAAGAGGACAGGCGCTGATGTGTTTTCTCTTGATTACACTGGCTCCTTTCGAGCAATAGGACTTCCTGCCTGATCAGAGAGCAATTACTGCACCTCCAAAGAGAAAACGCTTTAAATAAATCCAGTTTTAGCCCTCCATGATAACGGAGACGTTTGCTCACTAATCAAACATTGGCCCTGAGTTTAAGGAAGAGTGGGCACTTAGGACGTCCAGTAAACCAGAATGATGTTTCCAGATCTGTTTGGTCAAAGATTCCAGTGGCCAAAGAAGATCTTTCCCCAGAGAATCTGGGCCCTCCTCCACCAGCCTGGGCCTGGAGCTTCTGGCTTCCCTGCTCCCCATCCTTTCAGCATCTAGGGCCAGGGCCTGAAAAGACCAAGGCCAAGGTTTGGTCCACTCGGGGCAAGTCCAAACTACTCAGGTCAAACTCCATGCCCTTTGGTCTGTTTATATTAGGGGGGCACAAGGAAAGCTGCATGAAGACAAATTGTCACCCAATAACCATCAGTAAAAACTGCATTGTTTTCCACCTTGGGAGAATTTAAAAACTGGAAATTCCACCGCTAAAGGAGCATTCCTACCAGAGACCGCATGTTGTCTTAACTGTCTCCTTTCCAGTATCTGCTGGACTCTCCCTCACTCCTTGCTTGCTATTTTAAGACTGCCAGAGGATAAGAAGTGGACAATAATATTAGTTAACACTTACATAGCACTTGCAGTGCGCCAGATACTGTGCTAAGCACTTTACATATACTTAGTCATGTAGTTCTCCCAGTGACCTCTATGACATATGTACGATTATTACTCCCATTTTTAAACGAGATAACTGAGGCACAGTTATCTGTGGGGAGTTAAGAAACATTCTTTTTTTTTTTTTTTTTCTGGCCTTGCCACTCGGCTTGCAGGATCTTAGTTCCCTGATCAGGGATTGAACCCGGGGCCCTCAGCAGTGAAAGCCCAGAGTCCTAACCACTGAACCGCCAGGGAACTCCCAAGAAACTTTCTAAAGGTCACACAGCTGGTACACGGCAGGGCCAGACTCTGAGGCCAGGTAGTCCTGGCTACGGATTCTGTGCTTGTAACCTATGCAAGCTACCTCTGCAAACCATCACCCTCTCCCCAAATTCTCGGTTTTCTCCTGTCTAACCTTGGCTTCATCCTTACCTCTTCCAGAAGGTTTTCCTGAGCTCTTAGGTTCCTGAAGGGCAGGAATAGTAATCTTATTCATCATAACCTCCTTGGCACTTAGAACCTAATTGATGCTCAGAATATTTGCTGAATAAATATTATGATTCATTGAGCACCGGCCAGAGGCTCTTCATTTCCTAAGGGCTTTTGTACCCTGTTACCTCCCTCTAGGTTGTAATCACTTGTAATGTGCTCATGACTGTTCTCACAAGTGAACATCTTGCGTCCTGGGGTGGACTGCAAGATCCTCTGTCCTTCCTTAACAGGAAGCTCAGCCCAAAATAGAAGCCCAGTGAGTGTTACTATCTGGCTTTTGTTCATTTTCCTTCATACTAGGTGTGGTAGGCAAAGAAATGGCTCCCTCAAAGTGTGCATATTCTAATCCTTAGAACCTGTGGATATGTTATTGATATATAGCAAAGGGAGGATTAAGTTCACACATGGAATTAATCAGCTGCCCTTGAGCTGGGGAGAGTAGCCTGGATTATCCAGGTGAGCCCAGTGTAGTCACAAGTCCTTATAAATGGGAGTCAGACTTAAGTTTGAAGATGTTAGGCTGCTGGTTTTGAAGAAGGAGGAAGGGGCTGTGACTCAACCCAAGGGATTCAGACAGCCTCTAGGCTCCCTCCCAGAGCCTCCAGAAGGAATGCAGCCCTCTAACACCTTGATTTCACCCCATGAGACCGATGGCAGGCTGCTGACCTCCAGAATGGTAAGATAATAAATTGGTGTTGTTTTAAGCCATAAAGTTTGTGGTAATTTGCTACAGCAGCCATGGGAAACAAATACACTGGTACTGAGGGTACAGTGGTGAACAAAACAAACATAGTGTCTGCCCCTGAGACCTTGCTGGATATTTCCATTGTCTGGGGACTCTGGGTCTGGCTGGCAGTTCCTAAAGCGCATTGGGTCCCAGAAGCATCTCTGGGGCAGTGGAAACTCTGCCCTTCCTGGATCCTGGAGACTGTCGGAGGTGTTCAGTGCTCTCCTTGGCCCATCTGGTTCACCTCTTTGGCTGCCATATAGTAAATATTCTCTATGTTTTTGGTACTATACTAAGTGTTTTGCATATGTACCTAATTTCATCCTGACCACAGCACTCTGAGAGAGGTATTTTTATCCCCATTTACCAGATGAAGAAACTGAGGCTCTGAGAAGAAAAGTGACTTTCCTAAGAGCACACAACTAGTAAGTGGCAGGTGTGAGCCCAAGAGGTCTGACTCTGAAACCCACCCACGCTGTCAGCCACTCAGCTTTTGGCCCATCCTCGGTGTACCAACTCCACCGCACCTCTCCCCACCCCCATGCATATCTGAGGGCAGTTGCAGGGCCCACTCTGGGTTCTAGTAATAGGGCGGACTCCCTTGTTTGGGCAAACGCTGTTCCCACCCATGTGCATAGAAGGGTGCTTTTCTCCTAGGAGCCCAGTGAAGTCTGAGATAAGCAGGATTCAGGACAGCTCATGAGAAGCTGTTCTGGGTATAAGCCAGAGTGAGTGAGGGAGTGGACCAGGGCAGCACCCAGTGGTATAGAAGACCACATACCAAGTGCAGGGTGAAAGCGATGGGCTGTGTTTCTGGGGGAGCTCTGGGCCCAGAAATGGCCCCTGGGGAAGCCGAGACTCAGATCTACCCAACTCCAGGCCTTCACATCTAGGCACCCACATCCTTCTCCAGCCTTCACCTCGGAGGTGGCTGCATTTCTCTCGAGTGAAGGCGACTTGATCTGCCTTCAGTAGACTTTGGGAGAAGGGAGAGTGGATGTGGGGGGAGGGAGGGGAGGCATTCTTAACAGCAACAACAATAATAATAACAGCTACAATTTATTAAACATTAAAGTAATCCGTTTAATCCTCACAACATCATTTGGGGTAGATTCTCTTATCACCACCACTTTGCAAATGGGGAAACTGAGGCTCAAAGAGAGGCCTTCCCTAGGCCACACAGCCAGTAAGCATAGAACCTGGTCTCCCCAGTTCCAAAGTCCATGCTGTGGCAGGAGTCGGGGACACACAATTGATATCACTAACCAGGTTGCCTGTCACCATTACCTAAAAAGAACTGGGGGGAGGGGTGGTCTCCAGCCTGCTCCCATTTCTCCCACGATCTTGGTTCTGATGAGTCTCCCGGCTGCCCTGCTTGGGAACCTTGTCATGGGGCGTGGGACCTGCCGGCCAGCAAAGGGTGTGTGTCTGTGGGGCGAGCTACCCTATCGCACTGGAGGGAGTGGGGAGGAAGTGACTCAATCATCAAAGGCCTGGTCTTCCTCCGGGAACTGTCCCTAATCACAATTATCCCGCTACAATAATACCATTTCAGAGAGACTGTGAGCCAGGGCACTGTGTAGCCATGTAAACTGCTTCCTGTATCTGCCAAACCCAACAGCATTCAGCAATTAATAGAATCCAGCGAGGCCTCCCGCCCCGATAAGGCCGGGCAGAGCGCTGGCCTTGTTACTCTAATGACGAATCGCCCTCGTGCTGCTAAGTCATTTTCTCTCCTCCCAGACAGCATGGGGCCGCAGTGGCCTGGGGTCCCCGGGAGGCCGGAAAGAGTCACACACACTCTGCTTGGTTTTGGCATTTCATGGAGATGAAAATTATTTTTATTCTCCTGCTAAACAAAAGACAATCCAGGCCACCCCAGAGCGCTGGTGGAGAATGGGATGATTTGGGATTGGGCAGGACCCAGGCAGCCTAGATCTGGGACCCACCGATAAGCAGGCACTTCATGAGGTGGTGCAAGGGAAGAAGAAGTTAGAAAAATTTAATACGGTGTGACCTCTAGATCACACAAGGGCTCTAGGATTTTAAGAGCCTCAGATCCTTGTAATAAACTGCCTTGTAGGACATAGAGAAACGCTTTAGAAAACGACCTAGCCCCACATAAATTCTTTGTGGTTCTCCAGATGCAGCTGGGAGGTGACATTTCACAGCCCCAGGGCCTCCCTGAATCTTGGGGTAAACGTGATTTGATAGGTGACGGCAGCTTAGAGGCCCCACCTGACTTTGCAGCCCAGAACTGCGGTCCAATGGGGAGGGAGCACATTAAAACGCTGGGAATGTAAATCGTGCAGCCACAATGGAAAGATATGGAGGTTCCTCAAAAAATTAAAAAGGAAACTACCATATGATCCAACAATCCCACTCTTGGGTATATATCTCCCCCCAGAAAACCCACTAATTCGAAAAGACACATGCACCCCAATGTTCATAGCACTGTTTACAATAGCCAGGACATGGAAGCCACCTAAATGTCCATCGACAGAGGAATGGATAAAGATGTAATATATATATATATATATGTATATATATATATACATATATATACACACACACACATAGATACATACAATGGAATATTACTCAGCCATAAAAAAGAAGGACATCTTGCCATTTGCAAAAGCATGGATGGACCTAGAGGGCATTATGCTAAGTGAAATAAGTCAGAGAGAGAAAGACAAATTCTGTACGATCTCACTTACATGTGGAATCTTTAAAAAAAAAAAAGCAAAAATCCCCCAAAACCCCCAAACTCAGAGATATAGAGAACAGATTGGTGGCGTTTGCCAGAGGTTAGTGGGGGGTTGGGGTGGTGTGGAGTGGGCGAAATGGGTGAAAGGAGTCAGAAGGTACAAACTTCCAGTTAAAAAATAAATTTAAGTCCTAGGGTTGGTGTACAATACAGCATGGTGACTATAGTTAACAATACCGGGTTGTATATTTGAAAGTTGCTAAGAGAGTGAATCTTAAAAGTTATCACAAGATAAAAAAATGTAACTCTGTGTGGTGATGGACTTATTGTGATGATCACTTCACAATACATACAAATATCAAATCATTATGTTATATACCTGCAACTAATGTTGCATGTCAATTATACCTCAATTAAAAAAAAAAAAAGAAAAGGAAACAAACACCATTCTTCCAGGTTTTCTATTTTCTTTTTGGTGCCCTGTGCCCTCCTTTCTTGTAAGCGTCTGGGGTGCACTCATGTTCTTGCTAAGGATCAAGTGTTACAGTCTTTGGGGGAAACAGTGATTAATTAGTTTGACTTGTTTTGGACATTTAAACCAGATTCCCGAGAAGTCACGGCTGGTCAAGTTGAAGGTGTGATTCTGACTCTTCTGCGGGGAGTGACTTCACAGCTTGCTCACTTTCCTCCTCCCGAGAACAATGCAAATGAAGGCAAAGGGATTTTTTTTCCCCAGCCAGGCCAGAAGAACCTTTGGGGAGGAGAGAGTGAGTGAGGCCAGAGGATGTGGGTGTTTTAAAATTGGCTCTCACTTTGTAGGAAGACTCTCTCTAGGTGATTTGCAAAGTGTACTCAAGTGTAGTAATTTCCCCCGATTTGGGCGTTTTGTGTTGTTAGCTTTGCTGTTCTGGGTTGGGGCCCATTCCGATGAACTTTCTTGGGGGACATCTCCTTATTATGCTCTTATAGGTATTATGCTCTAATAGAAGGGATTGGGGAGGTAGCGGGGGGAGGGGGACAGAGGTGAGGATGGGACCATAGCAGAATGGGTAATAGTTTAGGATTTGAGTTCCAGATCTTCACTCTAGCTGTGCAAACTTGGGCAAGTTACTTCATGTCTCTGTCTCTGTCTTCTTGTCTCTAATAGGGCGGTAATCAAAGGATTCCATGCCCAAGATTGCTGTGAGGCCTAAATGACATCATGCATACAAAATAGCACAGCGTGGTGGATGTAAGTACTCAATACTCACATGTTGATCTACTAATGGCTTTTAATTGTATTGTCATATTAGATTATCCCTGTTCCCCCACTCCAGCATCCAGACCTCTCGCAGGAACAGCAAGCCTATGAAACATCCCTTGTTACATATACGGTAGAATGGAATATAGGACCCATACCTTGGCCAGTCTTGAACATCTCCAGGGACAGAGGACTCACTACCTGACTAGGTGGCCCATTTCATTTTCAGAAAGTTCTGGCTGATGGACATTTCTTCCTTTCATTGAATCAAAGGCTGTTGCTCTGAGGTCATAGCTTGGTTCTTGCTGTGCTCTCCAGAATCACAGGAAATTTAAATCTGATCTTTGTTCTATGTGGAAAGTTCATATATTTGGAGACAGTTGGCATACCCCTTCTGAGGTATTTCCATCCAAAAGGCTTAAGAGTCCTTTATGAGGTTGGCCACTCTTTTTGGAACCTGTTTCCCACTCATCACTTTCTCTCCAGTGAGAGGGCGAGATCAAAAAAAACAAAAAAACAGGGCTTCCCTGGTGGCGCAGTGGTTGAGAATCTGCCTGCCAATGCAGGGGACACGGGTTCGAGCCCTGGGCTGGGAAGATCCCACATGCCGCGGAGCAACTGAGCCCGTGAGCCACAATTACTGAGCCTGCGCGTCTGGAGCCTGTGCTCCGCAACAAGAGAGGCCGCGATAGTGAGAGGCCCGCGCAGCGCAGTGAAGAGTGGCCCCCGCTCGCCGCAACTAGAGAAAGCCCTCGCACAGAAACGAAGACCCAACACAACCAAAAATGAAATAAAATAAATAAATTAATTAAAACAAAAAAACAAAAAACCAAAAACAACCCAGAAGACTCATTCACTTAGCAGGAAATACATTGCAAGTTTCACATCTTTCGTTATGGAAGTGAATCTCCACATCTATGGCCCCAGGATAGTTGGAGGTGGCTGATTGATGGGAGGTGGTTCTAGGTACCAAGTACACGCCAATGTCCTGTGGCTGGTGGAGCATTTTCTTCACCAGAAGGATTGGAGGTAGCTTAACTGGAATGGTAGGAGGGCCCTCTGAAGTAGGACTGTGGCTCGGCCTCCCCAAGGCTAGGCAGCTGGTTGGGCTAGATAACAACTGTCCTGTGGCATCCGGGAGCCACAGCAAGGACAGCAATAATCTCTCAGGCCATATTGTGTGCATTTAGGATCTGGGGAAGGGACACTACAGTCTTTGGTGTACTTGATTTGGGCCCAGGAGCCCTGCTTGGAAGATAACACTGTCTCAACTCTGTCACACCTACTTCAAAGGGATTGGCTCAGTTTAACTTTTAGTTGCTACGTAATAAGGATTTCAGTCCAAATCCCTTGGTCCAATGTCATGTTGAAAAATCATTAATATCACACACACTTGAGCCGTAAGTTGCTTTGCCCATTGTCTTTTTTAAATTTTTTGATTGAAATATAGTTGCTTTACAATGTGTTACTTTCAGGTGTACAGCAAAGTGATTCAGTTATACATATATGTAAAATACGATCCGAAAAAGAATATATACGTATATATATATAAGAATGTATACATATATGTTCTTCTTCAGATTCTTTTTCATTTAGGTTATTACAATATATTGAATATAGTTCCCTGTGCTATACAGTCAGCCCTTGTTGTTTATCTATTTTATATATAGTAGTGTGTGTATGTTAATCCTAAACTCCTAATTTATCCCTCCTCCCTTCTTTCCCCTTTGATAACTATAAGATTGTTTTCTATGTCTGTGAATCTATTTCTGTTTTGTAAATAAGTTCATTTGTATCATTTTTTTAGATTTCACAAATAAGTGATATGATATTTGTCTTCCTCTGTCTGACTTCACTTAGTATGATAATGTCTAGGTCCATCCATGTGGCTGCAAATGGCAATATTTCTTTTTTATGGCTGAGTAATATTCCATTGTGTACATATACCACATCTTATTTATCCATTCATCTGTCGATGGACATTTAGGTTGCTTCCATGTCTTGGCTATTGTAAATAGTGCTGTAATGAACATTGACGTTCATGTATCTTTTCGAACTAAAGTTTTCCTCTTTTCCAGATATATGCCCAGTAGTGGGATTGCTGGATCATATGGTAACTCTATTTTTAGTTTTTTAAGGAACCTCCATACTGTTCTCCATAGTGGCTGCACCACTACATTCCCACCAACAGTGTAGAAGGGTTCCCTTTTCTCTACACCCTCTCCACCATTTATTATTTGTAGACTTTTTTTTAATATAAATTTATTTATTTTATTTATTTATTTTTGGCTGTGTTGGGTCTTTGTTGCTGCGTGTGGGTTTTCTCTAGTTGCGGCGAGCAGGGGCTACTCTTCATTGTGGTGCATGTGCTTCTCATTGCAGTGGCTTCTCTTCTTGCAGAGCATGGGCTCCAGGTGCTTCAGTAGTTGTGGCAAACAGGCTCAGTAGTTGTGGCTCACGGACTCTAGAGCGCAGGCTCAGTAGTTGTGGTGCACGGGCTTAGTTGCTCCACAGCATATGGGATCTTCCTGGACCAGGGATTGAACACGTGTCCCCTGCATTGGCAGGCAGATTCTTAACCACTGCGCCACCAGGGAAGTCCCTATTTGTAGACTTTTTGATGATGGCCATTCTGACCAGTGTGAGCTGATTCCTCCCTGTACTTTTGATTTGCATTTCTCTAAAAATCAGCAATGTTGAGCATTTTTTTCATGTGCCTGTTGGCCATCTGTATGTCTTTGGTGAAATATCTATTTAGGTCTTCTGCCCATTTTTTGATTGGGTTGTTTGGGGGTTTTTTTTATATTGAGTTGTATGAACTATTTGTATATTTTGGAAATTAAGCCTTTGTTGGTCACATCATTTGCAAATATTTTCTCCAAGTCCACAGGTTGTCTTTTCATTTTGTTGTTGGTTTCCTTTGCTGTGCCAAAGCTTATAAGTTTGGTTAGGTACCATTTTTTAATTTTTGCTTTTATTTCTTTTGTCTTGGGAGACTTAACTAAGAAAACATTGCTACAATTTATGTCAGAGAATGTTTTGCCTATGTTCTCTTCTCGGAGTTTTATGGTGTCATGTCTTATATTTTAAGTCTTTAAGTCATTTTGAGTTTATTTTTGTGTATGGTGTGAGGGTGTGTTCTAACTTCACTGATTTACATGTGGCTGTCCAGCTTTCCCAGCACCACTTGCTGAAGAGACTGTCTTTTCTCCATCATGTATTCTTACCTCCTTTGTCAGAGCTTAATTGACCAGAAGTGTGTGAGTTTACTTCTGGATTATTTTTTCTGTTCCACTGATCCATATGTCTATTTTTGTGCCAATACCATGCTGTTTTGATTACTGTAGCTTTGTAGTATTGTCTGAAGTCTGGGAGGGTTATGCCTCCAGCTTTGTTCTTTTTCCTCAGGATTGCTTTGGCAATTCTGGGTCTTTTGTGGTTCCATATAAATTTTAGGATTATTTGTTCTAGTTCTGTGAAAAACGTCATGGGTAATTTGATATGGACCACATTAAATCTGTAGATTGCTTTGGGTAGTATGGCCTTTTTTTTTTTTTAACATCTTTATTGGAGTATAATTGCTTTACAATAGTATGTTAGTTTCTGCTTTATAACAAAGTGAATCAGCTATACATATACATATATCCCCATATCTCCTCTCTCTTGTGTCTCCCTCCCACCCTCCCTATCCCACCCCTCTAGGTAGTCACAAAACACTGAGCTGATCACCTGTGCTATGTGGCTGCTTCCCACTAGCTATCTATTTTACATTTGGTATTATATATAAGTCCATGCCACTCTCTCACTTTGTCCCAGCTTACCCTTCCCCCTCCCTGTGTCCTCAAGTCCATTCTCTACGTCTGCGTCTTTATTCCTGTCCTGCTCCTAGGTTCTTCAGAACTTTTTTTTTTTTTGTAGATTCCATATATATGTGTTAGCATACGGTATTTATTTTTCTCTTTCTGACTTACTTCACTCTGTATGACAGTCTCTAGGTCCATCCACCTCACTACAAATAACTCAATTTCATTTCTTTTTATGGCTGAGTAATATTCCATTGTATATATGTGCCACACCTTCTTTATCCATTCATCTGTCGATGGACACTTAGGTTGCTGCCATGTCCTGGCTATTATAAATAGAGCTGCAATGAACATTGTGGTACACGACTCTTTTTGAATTATGGTTTTCTCAGGGTATATGTCCAGTAGTGGGATTGCTGGGTCGTATGGTAGTTCTATTTTTAGTTTTTTAAGGAAGCTCCATACTGTTCTCCATAGTGGCTGTATCAGTTTACATTCCCACCAACAGTGCAAGAGGGTTCCCTTTTCTCCATACCCTCTCCAGCACTTATTGCTTGTAGATTTTTTGATGCTGGCCATTCTGACTGGTGTGAGGTGATACCTCACTGTAGTTTTGATTTGTATTTCTCTAATGATTAGTGATGTTGAGCGTCCTTTTATGTGTTTGTTGGTAATCTGTATATCTTCTTTGGAGAAATGTCTATTTAGGTCTTCTGCCCATTTTTGGATTGGGTTCTTTGTTTTTTTGATATTGAGCTGCATGAGCTGCTTGTAAATTTGGAGATTAATCCTTTGTCAGTTGCTTAATTTGCAAATATTTTCTCCCGTTCTGAGGATTGTCTTTTCATCTTGTTTATGTTTTCCTTTGCTGTGCAAAAGCTTTTAAGTTTCATTAGGTCCCATTTGTTTATTTGTGTTTTTATTTCCATTTTTCTAGGAGGTGGGTCAAAAAGGATCTTGCTGTGATTTATGTCATAGAGTGTTCTGCCTATGTTTTCCTCTAAGAGTTTTATAGTGTCTGGCCTTACATTTAGGTCCTTGACCATTTTGAGTTTATTTTTGTGTATTGTGTTAGGGAGTGTTCTAATTTCATTCTTTACATGTACCTGTCCAGTTTTCCCAGCACCACTTATTGAAGAAGCTGTCTTTTCTCCATTGTACATTCTTGCCTCCTTTATCAAAAATAAGGTGACCATATGTGCATGGGTTTATCTCTGGGCTTTCAATCCTGTTCCATTGATCTATATTTGTTTTTGTGCCAGTACCATACTGTCTTGATTACTGTAGCTTTGTAGTATAGTCTGAAGTCAGGGAGCCTGACTCTTCCACCTCTGTTTTTCTTTCTCAAGATTGCTTTGGCTATTCAGGGTCTTTTGTGTTTCCATACAAATTGTGAAATTTTTTGTTCTAGTTCTGTGAAAAATGCCATTGGTAGTTTGATAGGGATTGCATTGAATCTGTAGATTGCTTTGGGTAGTATAGTCATTTTCACAATGTTGACTCTTCCAATCCAAGAACATGGTATATCTCTCCGTCTGTTTGTATCATCTTCAATTTCTTTCATCAGTGTCTTACAGTGTTCTGCATACAGGTCTTTGTCTCCTTAGGTAGGTTTATTCCTAGGTATTTTATTCTTTTTGTTGCAATGATAAATGGGAGTGTGTTTCCTTAATTTCTGTTTCAGATTTTTCATCATTAGTGTATAGGAATGCAAGAGATTCCTGTGCATTAATTTTGTATCCTGCTACTTTACCAGATTCATTGATTAGCTCTACTAGTTTTCTGGTAGCATCTTTAGCATTCTCTATGTATAGTATCATGTCATCTGCAAACAGTGACAGATTTACTTCTTCTTTTCCGATTTGGATTCCTTTTATTTCTTTTTCTTCTCTGGTTACTGTGACTAAAACTTCCAAAACTATGTTGAATAATAGTGGCGAGAGTGGACAACCTTGTCTTGTTCCTGATCTTAGAGGAAATGCTTTCAGTTTTTCACCATTGAGAACGATGTTGGCTGTGGGTTTGTCATATATGGCCTTTATTATGTTGAGGTAAGTTCCCTCTATGCCTATTTTCTGGAAGGTTTTTATCATAAATGGGTGTTGAATTTTGTCAAAAGCTTTTCCTGCATCTATTGAGATGATCATATGGTTTTTCTACTTCAACTTGTTAATATGGTTTATCACATTGATTGATTTGCATATATTAAAGAATCCTTGCATTCCTGGGATAAACCCCACTTGATCATGATGTATGATCCTTTTAATGTGCTGTTGGATTCTGTTTGCTAGTATTTTGTTGAGGATTTTTGCATCTATGTTCATCAGTGATATTGGCCTGTAGTTTTCTTTCTTTGTGACATCTTTGTCTGGTTTTGGTATCAGGGTGATGGTGGCCTCGTAGAATGAGTTTGGGAGTGTTCCTCCCTCTGCTATATTTTGGAAGAGTTTGAGAAGGATAGGTGTTAGCTCTTCTCTAAATGTTTGATAGAATTCGCCTGTGAAGCCATCTGGTCCTGGGGTTTTGTTTGTTGGAAGATTTTTAATCACAGTCTCAATTTCAGTGCTTGTGATCAGTCTGTTTATATTTTCTATTTCTTCCTGGTTCAGTCTCAGAAGGCTGTGCTTTTCTAAGAATTTGTCCATTTCTTCCAGGTTGTCCATTTTATTGGCATATAGTTGCTTGTAGTAATCTCTCATGATCCTCTGTATTTCTGCAGTGTCAGTTGTTACTTCTCCTTTTTCGTTTCTAATTCTATTGATTTGAGTCTTCTCCCTTTTTTTCTTGATGAGTCTGGCTAATGGTTTATCAATCTTGTTTATCTTCTCAAAGAACCAGTTTTTTGTTTTATTGATCTTTGCTATCGTTTCCTTCATTTCTTTTTCATTTATTTCTGATCTGATCTTTATGACTTCTTTCCTTCTGCTAACTTTGGGAATTTTTTGTTCTTCTTTCTCTAATTGCTTTAGGTGTAAGGTTAGGTTGTGTATTTGAGATGTCTCTTGTTTCTTGAGGTAGGATTGTATTGCTCTAAACTTTACTCTTAGAACTGCTTTTTCCGCATCCCATAGGTTTTGGGTCGTAGTGTTTTCATTGTCATTTGTTTCTAGGTATTTTTTGATTTCCTCTTTGATTTCTTCAGTGATCTCTTGGTTATTAAGTAGTGTATTGTTTAGCCTCCATGTGTTTGTATTTTTTACAGATTTTTTTCCTATAATCGATATCTAATCTCATAGCATTGTGGATGGAAAAGATACTTGATACGATTTCAATTTTCTTAAATTTACCAAGGCTTGATTTGTGACCCAAGATATGATCTTTCCTGGAGAATGTTCCATGAGCACTTGAGAAGAAAGTGTATTCTGTTGTTTTTGGTTGGAATGTCCTATAAATATCAATTAATTCCATCTTGTTTAATGTATCATTTAAAGCTTGTGTTTCCTTATTTATTTTCATTTTGGATGATCTGTCCATTGGTGAAAGTGGGGTGTTAAAATCCCCTACTATGTTTGTGTTACTGTCGATTTCCCCTTTTATGGCTGTTAGCATTTGCCTTATGTGTTGAGATGCTCCTATGTTGGGTGCATAAATAATTGCAATTGTTATATCTTCTTCTTGGATTTATCCCTTGATCATTATGTAGTGTCCTTCTTTGTCTTTTTTAATAGTCTTTATTTTAAAGTCTATTTTGTCTGATATGAGAATTGGTACTCCAGCTTTCTTTTGGTTTCCATTTACATGGAATATCTTTTTCCATCCCCTCACTTTCAGTCTGTATGTATCCCTAGGTCTGAAGTGGGTCTCTTGTAGACAGCATATATACAGGTCTTATTTTTGTATTCATTCAGCCAGTCTATGTATTTTGGTGGGAGCATTTAATCCATTTACATTTAAAGTAATTATCGATATGTATGTTCCTATTACCGTTTTCTTAATTGTTTTGGGTTTGTTATGTAGGTCTTTTCCTTCTCTTGTGTTCACTGCCTAGAGAAGTTCCTTTAGCATTTGTTGTGAAGCTGGTTTGGTGGTGCTGAATTCTCTTAGCTTTTGCTTGTCTGTAAAAGTTTTAATTTCTCCATCAAATCTGAATGAGATCCTTGCTGGGTAGAGTCGTCTTGGCTGTAGGTTCTTCCCTTTCATCACTTTAAATATGTCTTGCCACTCCCTTCTGGCTTGCAGAGTTTCTGCTGTTAAGATCAGCTGTTAACCTTATGGGAATTCCCTTGTATGTTATTTGTTGTTTTTCCCTTGCTGCTTTTAATATTTTTTCTTTGTATTTAATTTTTGATAGTTTGATTTATATGTGTCTTGGCGTGTTTCTCCTTGGATTTACCCTGTATGGGACTCTCTGCGCTTCCTGGACTTCATTGACTATTTCCTTTCCCATATTAGGGAAGTTTTCAACTATAGTCTCTTCAAATATTTTCTCAGTCCCTTTCTTTTTCTCTTCTTCTTCTGGGACCCTTATAATTCGAATGTTGGTGTGTTTAATGTTGTCCCAGAGGTGTCTGAGACTGTCTTCAATTCTTTTCATTCTTCTTTATTCTGCTCTGCGGTAGTTATTTCCAGTATTTTATCTTCCAGGTCACTTATCCGTTCTTTTGCGTCAGTTATTGTGCTATTGATTCCTTCTAGAGAATTTTTAATTTCATTTATTGTGTTGTTCACCATTGTTTGTTTGCTCTTTAGTTCTTCTAGGTCCTTGTTAAACGTTTCTTGTATTTTCTCCATTCTATTTCCAAGATTTTGGATCATCTTTACTATCATTACTCTGAATTCTTTTTCAGGTAGACTGCCTATTTCCTCTTCATTTGTTTGGTCTGGTGGGTTTTTACCT
Organism: Balaenoptera acutorostrata; assembly: GCF_949987535.1. Classification (NCBI taxonomy): domain Eukaryota; kingdom Metazoa; phylum Chordata; class Mammalia; order Artiodactyla; family Balaenopteridae; genus Balaenoptera; species Balaenoptera acutorostrata. Next base: position 25,947,270 of record NC_080072.1, on the reverse strand, counting down.
TGCTCCTTCATCTGCTGTGTGTTTCTCTGTCTTCTCATTTTGCTTAACTTACTGTGTTTGGGGTTTCGCAGTCTGCAGGTTCATAGTTCCCGTTGTTTTTGGTGTCTGCCCCCAGTGGCTAAACTTGATTCAGAGGGTTGTGTAGGCTTCCTGGTGTAGGGGACTAGTGCCTGTGTTTTGGTGGATCAGGCTGGATCTTGTTTTTCTGGTGGGCAGGACCATGTCTGGTGGTATGTTTTGGGGTGTCTGTGAACTTATTATGATTTTAGGCAGCCTCTCTGCTAATGGGTGGGGTTGTGTTCCTGTCTTGCTAGTTGTTTGGCATAGGGTTTCCAGCACTGTAGCTTGCTGGTTGTTGAATGGAGCTGGGTCTTAGCGTTGAGATGGATATCTCTGGGAGAGCTTTTGCCGTTTGATATTATGTGGAGCCGGGAGGTCTCTGGTGGACCAATGTCCTGAACTCGGCTCTCCCACCTCAGGCACAGGCCTGACACCTGGCCGGAGCACCAAGACGCTGTCAGCCACATGGCTCAGAAGAAAAGGGGGAAAGAAAGAAAGAAAGAAAGAAAGAAAGAAAGAAAGAAAGAAAGAAAGAAAGAGAGGAAGGGAGGAAGGGAGGAAGGGAGGAAGGAAGGAAGGAGGAAAGGAAGGAGGAAGGAAAGGAGGAAGGAAAGGAGGAAAGAAAGGAGGAAAGAAAGGAGGAAAGGAGGAAAGAAGGAAAGAAAAAGAAAGAGAAAGAAAGAGAGAAAAGTAGTTATTAAAATTAAAAATATTATTAAAAATAAAAAATTAAAAAGTAATTTTAAAAAAAGAAAAAAGAGAGAGCAACCAGACCAAAAACAAATCCACCAATGATAACAAGCACTAAAAACTATACTAAAAAAAAAAAAAAAAAAAAAAGGACAGACAGAACCCTAGGACAAATGGTAAAAGCAAAGCTATACAGACAAAATCACACAAAGAAGCATACACATACACAGTCAGAAAAAGAGAAAAAGGAAAATATACATATATTTAAAAAAAAGGAAGAGAGCAACCAAATCAATAAACAAATCTACCAATGATGATAAATCCTAAACTAAGATAAACATAAAACCAGAAACCAGTCAGTTGCATACAGAACCCCAAGTCTACAGTTGCTCCTGAAGTCCAAAGCCTCAATTTGGGGATGATTCGTTGTCTATTCAGGTATTCCACAGATGCAGGGTACATCGAGTTGATTGTGGAGATTTAATCTGCTGCTCCTGAGGCTGCTGGGAGAGATTTCCCTTTCTCTTCTTTGTTCGCACAGCTCCTGGGGTTCAGCTTTGGATTTGGCCCCACCTCTGCGTGTAGGTCGCCTGAGGGCGTCTGCTCCTGCCCAGACAGGACGGGGTTAAAGGAGCAGCTGATTAGGGGGATCTGGCTCACTCAGGCCGGGGGGAGGGAGGAGTACAGAGTGCGGGGCAAGCCTGCAGCGGCAGAGGCCAGCATAATGTTGCACCAGCGTGAGGCATGCCGTGTGTTCTCCCGGGGCAGTTGTCCCTGGATCACGGGACCCTGACAGTGGCGGGCTGCAAAGGCTCCCGGGAGGGGAGGTGTGGGTAGTGACCTGTGCTTGCACACAGGCTTCTTGGTGGCTGCAGCAGCAGCCTTAGCGTCTCATGCCCATCTCTGGTGTCTGTGCTGATAGCTGAGACTCGCACCCGTCTCTGGAGCTCGTTTAGGCGGTGCTCTGAATCCCCTCTCCTCGTGCACCCCGAAGCAATGGTCTCTTGCCTCTTAGGCAGTTCCAGACTTTTTCCCAGACTCCCTCCTGGCTAGCTGTGGTGCACTAGCTCCCTTCAGGCTGTGTTCATGCAGCCAACCCCAGTCCTCTCCCTGGGATCTGACCTCCGAAGCCCAAGCCTCAGCTCCCAGCCCCTGCCCACCCTGGCGGGTGTGCAGACAAGCCTCTCAGGCTGATGAGTGCTGGTCGGCACCGATCCTCTTTGCGGGAATCTCTCCACTTTGCCCTCTGCACCCCTGTTGCTGCGTTCTCCTCCATGGCTCCGAAGCCTCCCCTCTTGCCCCGCCACCCTCTGTCCCCGCCAGTGAAGGGGCTTCCTAGTGTGTGGAAACTTTTCCTCCTTCACAGCTCCCTTCCAGAGGTGCAGGTCCTGTCCCTATTCTTTAGTCTCTGTTTTGTTTTTTTTTTTATTTTGCCCTACCCAGGTATGCGGAGAGTTTCTTGCCTTTTGGGAAGTCTGAGGTCTTCTGCCAGCGTTCAGTAAGTGTTCTGTAAGAGTTGTTCCACGTGTAGATTTATTTCTGATGTATTTGTGGGGAGGAAGGTGATCTCCACGTCTTGCTCCTCTGCTATCTTGAACATCTCTTCAGTATGGCCATTTTAACAATATTAATTCTTCCAATCCAAGAGCATGGGATATCTTTCCATTTCTTTGAATCATCTTCAGTTTCCTTTATTAATGTTTTATAGTTCTCAGACCATAAGTCTTTCATCTCCTTGATCAGGTTTATTCTTAGTTTTGGGGGGTTTTTTTTAACGTGATTTTAAAAGGGATTGGGTTTTTTGTTTGTTTGTTTTACTTTCTCTTTCTGATGTTTCATTGTTAGTGTAAAGAAATGCAGCATATTTCTGTATGTCAATCTTGTTTTCTGCTACCTTGCTGAATTTGTTTATCAGTTCTAATAGTTTTTGTGTGGAGTCTTTAGGGTTTTCTATATAGAGTACCATGTCATCTGCATATAATGACAGTTTTATCTCTTCCCTTCTAATTTGGATACCTTTTATTTCTTTTTCTTGTCTGATTGCTGTGGCTAGGACTTCCAGTACTATGTTGAATAGAAGTGGTGATAGTGCTTTGCCCAGTGTTTTGCATTGCCCAGGAAAAACACCGGTTTCCTTTACTCTCACACTAAGGCCACACTCAACACTTCTGACACGAGATGTGTGAGTTCATTCCCACACCAACCAATTATCTGACCAGCTGGATGTCCAACAATTCAATTCAGTTCTGACACTATCTACCTGGAGTTAGCATCAAATCCCACAAGTTAAGGGCTCAGTCCCACAGACTGGCCCCACTTCAGACACTGACTGCAAGTTCCAGTTTGTCTCTGGTACTTCTGACCGCCTTGCTGTAAAATGGGGTCCCCATAACCCATTCCTCAGGTTTGATAATTTGCTATAACAGTTCACAGAACTCAGGGAAACACTTATGTTTACCAGCTTACTATATAGTAAAGAACACGATAGAAGATACAGATGAACAGCCAGATGAAGAACTACATAGGGTAAGGTCTGGAAGGGTCCCAAGCACTGGAACTTCTGTCCCTGTGGAGTTGGGGTGCTCCACCCTCCCTGCACAGAACGTGTTCACCACCCTGAAAGCTCCTCGGACCCTGTACTTTGGGGATTTTTATGGAGGCTTCATCACAGCGGCATGGTGGATAATTAGCTCAGTCTCCAGCCCTTCCCTTCTTCCTGGAGGATGGGAGATGGGGCTGAAAATTTCGAGCTTCTAATCATGGCTTGGTCTCTCTGGTGACCAGCCCCCATCTAGGAAACCATCAAGAGTTCCCTTATTAAAACAAAAGATACTCCTATCACCCCAGAAATTCCTAGGGATTTAGGAGCTCTTTGTCAGGAACCAGAATGAAAGAACAAATGCTACAACAAAACATGCTCCTAGTGCTCTTATTACTGAGGAAATTACAAGGGTTTTAGGAGCTCTGTGTCAGAAACCAGAGGCAGACACCAATATATATTTTCTATTATTTCACACGCATCCTGGGCACTTAGAAAGCATCCATCCATCCATCCATCAACAACTAGTTTCTGAGTTCCAGCTGCATGCCAGGCACTGTGGTAGGCCTGGGGCTATAATGATGAGCAAAACCAGACTCCTCCCTGACAGAGCTTAAGATCTAAGTAGCAGAGACAGATATTAATAATTATTCAAATGCACACAGAACAACAAATTGAAATATTATAAAGAAAAGAAGCAAAGTTCTATAGAAGCCATTCATTCACCAGGGATCTCAATCCGGAATCAGAGAAGGCCTTGCTGAGAAAATCCCTTAGGAGACCGAGTGTGTCTGGTTTACACCTCCCATGCTTCCCAGAGGCCTAGCACAGTCCTCAGCACAGAGTAGGTGCTTAGTAAATATTTGTGATGCAGGAATGTACAGATGAGCTGACCATGTTGCCCTTGATTAAAGTAATAGACTGGAGTTTGATATCTGTGTAGTTCTCTAAAGTCTATATAATGCTTTCACATGCATAACTTTTTGTTCCTCAAACACCCTTGAGCAGTGGAAAAGATGGGTATTATTCTCCATGTTTGATGGGTGAGAGAACTGACATCATAGGGAGGCTGTATGGTGGGTAAGTATGCTCTTGAGTCTACAGTCCTGGGCTAAACTCTGCCTCTTATCACCTATGAGAAGCCTGGCATCAAACATGGAGTACATTTCTGCAATATTTTTCCCTAGGCCTGGTGCACTCCTGAATAAAGGTTCACACTGGAGGATTCCAAAGTGATGACTATTTGGGGCTTCCTTAGGACCTTGTGAGAACAGGGCTTGCTTGTGGTCCACATGAATCAATTTTGGACCAATGTCAGCTTCCCAGGCAGAGAGATGTAGGGTCTTCAACTCTTGGTAAAAATCTCCCTGAACTCAACAGTTCCACAAATAATGTTTCCTACTATGTGTAAAATAGATAGCTAGTGGGAACCTGTGGTATAGCACAGGGAGCTCAGCTCTGTGCTCTGTGATGACCTGTGAGGGGTGGGATAGGGTGAGGGGGGAGGGAAGCTCAAGAGGGAGGGGATATATGTATACATATAGCTGATTCACTTTGTTCTACAGCAGAAACTAACACAACATTGTAAAGAAAATATACTCCAAAAAATATATATAGTGTTTCCTAATTAAAGGCATTGCCCCGGTATACATAGGCTTTCCTATCTTAGTAAGAGGAATCACCTTCCAGAAATGTCTGTTTTGACAGAATTAATAACCACAGCTACCAATTATTGAGCCCTCATTATGTGCCAGTCTCTGTGCTTAGTACTTGTATTTAATTCCCACAACCCCAAGTGATGAGTAGTATTACTCCTCTACCCCCAACCCCCGTGATAGTTAATTTTATATGTCAACTCGACTAGGTCATGGGGTGCCCAGATATTTGGTCAAACATTATTCTGGTGTGTCTGTGACAGTGTTGGATGAGATTGACATTTGGATCAATAGACTGAGGAAAGCAGATTGCCCTGGGCAATCATGCAAGCAGTCAAAAGCTTGAATAGAACAAAAAGGCTGACACACCCTCAGGTAGCCGGGAACTCCTTCTGCCTGAATGCCTTCAAGCTGGGACATTGGTTTTTCCAGCCTTTGGACTGGAATCACACCCTCAGCTCACCTGAGTCTCCAGCTTGCTGAATGCAGATCTTGGGACTTGTCAGCCTCTGTATGCAAGTGACCCAATTCAAGTGACCCTGTAATAAAGCTCTTTTTTTTATATATATACAATTAGTTTTTATTTATGTATTTATTTACTTATTTTGGGCTGCATTGGGTCTTTGTTGCTGCGTGCAGGCTTTCTCTAGTTGCGGGGAACAGGGGCTACTCTTCGTTGCGATGCACGGGCTTCTCATGGCAGTGGCTTCTCTTGTTGCGGAGCACAGGCTTTAGGTGCTCGGGCTTCAGTAGTTGTGGTGCACGGGCTTAGTTACTCCGCGGCATGTGGGATCTTCCCGGACTAGAGCTCGAACCCGTGTCCCCTGCATTGGCAGGCAGATTCTTAACCACTGCACCACCAGGGAAGTCCTTGTAATAAAGCTCTGTTATTTGTATACATATAAAGTGGTTAAGAGTGCTCCCCTTGCTAAGGGTAAGACTTCTATAGAGAAGACATGGAACAAAGCAAGGAAATTATTTGATTGGCTATAGCTTAAGCAATTGCCTTATTTGGGAAAGCCTAGTTGGCTATTTATGATTGGTGGTCCTTAGGTTTTGATTTCTTAACCATGAGGCATTTGCAGACTTAGGTTTTGGTTTGCTTATGATGGCTGCTAAGGTATTAGAACCACCTTCGTCAGATGGCCTCCTTGTTTAATTAATTTAATGAGCGTATCGATATTTGTCACCAAATAATTTCAGAAGTGATAATTATCAAAATCCTGTTTGCTTCTTCTACAGTAAAAATATATATATATATGTTTAGTGTGGGATGAATGTGCCTGGACAGGGTAAAGCCCTTAACATGCATCTCTTCATCTACAGACTTTCCTGCTTCATTACATACAGTCATCACTCTCCCTACCCTGGATGCCCTGCCCTTTTGTACCCACCTCTAGTATTCAGTGCCCTTCATAACCCAGTCCATCCTGAACCTGAAACTTATTTCATTCATCCATTCATCCACCCATTCATTCATTCACTCATTCAACAAATTCAATTGAATCATGTTTATTCAGTTGAATCAACAGTTATCTTTGATATACGAAGTTAGGCATGGTTCTAAGGGGGATACAGCTCTAAGCAAGACAAACATGGTCCCTCTCCAGAAATTTAAACTAGACTGGTAGGGGTAGGAGGGTAACCGGTGGATTGGAGACAGCAAGTAAGCAGATAAACAAATAGATAATAATAAACTGTCGGCTTTATTTGAAGAAAAATAAGTGAGGGTAAGGAACTTGAGTGAGGCTGGAGGGCAGGTGCTCTTTTTAGATAGAGTGGCTAGAGAAGGTCTCTCTGAGGAGGCGACATTAAAGCAGAGACATAAACTATATCAGGGAGTCAGCCAGTCCATGGAAGGAGAGTTCCAGGCAGAGGGACCAGCCAGTGCAAAGGCCCTGAGGTAGGCGTGGGTTGGGTGGGTTGGAGGAAAGGCGAGGAGGCCAGTGCAGCTGCAGCGAAGTGAACAAGGAGAGCATTTAGAAGTTAAGATCAAAGAGATGGGGTGGAGAGGACAGGATATGGAAGACTTGGTCAAGACTCAACTCCTCTGCTTTCCAGTATGTCCCTTCAGCTGCTCATTTGCAATTGCTGCCTTTGTGTAGGAGGCACTTAATGGCTGACCGGCTCATTAAGCAGCAACAACAGTTTGCAGAACACCATGGGGCATCACGGATCTGCCAACACCTCCCTCGGACACACATCTCCGTGGGCAGGGCCATGGCCAACCAGGCACAAATTACCTCACTAACCAGCCACCGCCTGCCAATTCCAGCAAAGGCCTTCTTGGCACCCCCTGGCTTTGCTGCTCTAAGAGTCCACTTGCCGCCCACCAGTTTCTTCTTAAATGCCATTGCCCCTGTCTTTGTCTGACCACACAGCTGTGAGCTTAATGTATTTTACCTTGACTGGTGTTGCAGGGAACAGACCAAACTTCTTGTTTTTCCTTCTTGGTATTATACTATTCTGACTCGGTATTCATGACTCTTAAATCGTGGAGTCGGCAGGTGTTCAGTGAACACAACACGATTCAGAGCACTCCTAGTTTAGAAGTCTGGGTGAGCTATAAATATTTTTCCCATGAATGGAACTTCTTTGGCTTTTGTTGAAAAGTGTTAGGGGTTTGTGGGACCGTAGTTAAATGTGACTGATAATTTTTTATTGAGCACCTCTCAATATCAGGCATTCTTTGAGGCTCTGGTAGAACTGTGAAAAGACATACCAAATTCCCTAGGGAGGAACTTATATGGGGGAGGGGAACAGCCAACAAACAAAGAATAAATGATCAAGGTACACTTGGATCGTGATAAATAACACTGAGGAAAGAAACAAGGTGAGAGAGAATGGCTGGAGAGTGGGGGTGGGCAGACAATACCTTAAACTGGGTGGTCTTGGGTGGCATCTGCAAAGATGGCTTCTGAGACAAGATCTGAATAAAAATAGGGAGCCAGCCATGAGTTTGCAGCAGACATAACAGAAAGTACAAAGGCACTAAGGTAGGAATGGTTTAGCCTTTGGAGAAACAAAGGAGAGTGGATGCCCAGGGCCAGGCAGCATAAAGTCCTGTGAACCATGGTAAGAGGCTTAGATTTTAAGTGCAGTAGGGAAGCACTGAAGGAATTTTCAGCAAGGGAATGATTTGCTTAGTGTTTTAAATGGTCCACTGTGGCTGCCAGGTGAAAAAGCCATCAACAAACAGCCCCTACATTTGTACAATGCTTTTCCATTTACAAAGACCTTCCTTATTGGCAATTTCAAAAACATTAAAATACCAAATATGATTCACAGAATGCTTCCTATCTTATAGATGAAAAGCTGAGGCTCAGAATGGTGTGACTAAGGCCAGGAAAAATAACCAGCAAGTGACAGGACTCAGCTGAAAGTATAGTCAGCCCTCTGTAGCCATTGGTTCTGCATCTGCAGATTCAACCAACCCCAGGTTGAAAGTATTCAGAAAAAAAATTCTAGAACGTTCCAAAAAGCAAAACTTGAATTTGCCTCATGCCAGCAACTATTTACACAGTATTTACTTGTATTTACAACAATTCACATAGCATTTATAATGTATTAGGTATTATGTGTAACTTAGAGATGATTTAAAATATAAGGGTGGGTGTGAGTAGTTTATATACAAATACTATGCCATTTTTTGTAAGAGACTTGAGCATCCTTGGGTTTTGGTATCTGAGGGGGGTCCTGGAACCAATTCCCCATGGATACCAAAGGACAACTGTACTTCGTGCAGAATCTGCTTCTTAGGAGAAGTTCCCTGGATCTGGGTTAAAAGGAAATTGACCAGCAGCTACCGTTCTATCCATCTCCTTTCTTACTATGGCCTTTTTGAGTGGGGCTTCCCTTACTGGGAATTCCTCCCCAACTCCTTTTTCCTTCCACTTACTCACCCCCTTGTCAACAGGAGCGTTCTCTCCTTCCAACCGCCCACCAGAATGTATATGAGGATGCTCAATTACAGTTATATCAGTATGTCCTTGTGCTTTATCTTATAACCGTACTCTGCAGATGTAACCCCAAATTTTGTTAGCGCCCACAAATGTACACCTAATTCTTGTGATAGAGCTAAACATGTAATAAGTGCTCAATATAAAACAGAATTCTCTCAGTTGAATTAGGGTCATCATATCTCAAGTGCTTCCCATCTGCCAGGCAATGAGTTATTGGTATTTTCCAAAAATTGTTTAATTCTGAAAGCAACCACCTTTGAGAATGGTACTGTTATTATCATCTTATACGTGAAGAAACTAAGGCTCAGAGATGTTAATAAGGAGCGAATGACTCCAACACCCTTGCTCTTAATCTCTACTGTACTTCCTTCTTTTGGGAGACAGAGTATCTTTGCTTTTTCAGCCTTGATATTTGACCCTTAGGTGTTAAATCAAAATGTTTTCTGTTGCAAACACACAGAAGAGCCTAACAAAGCTCCCTGAAAGGAATCATCGATCCATTGGTCCACCCATCCATCCATCAATCCATCCATCCATCCATCTGTCATAGCAACCATCTTTCCCTCTGGTTTATGCTAAGTTCTTAAGAAAGCATAGGTGGGCGGGGTAAGAGGGGGAATGTGTGAATGAGGCCTGACTTGCTTCATACTGCCCTGCTCTTCCCTCAATTAACCCCTTTGCACCTCAAGACGAGACAGAAGAGTTTCAGAAAGGCTATGAAAACAGATTCTTGACTACCTTCTCTCCTTGTCACTGCTCCTCTTCACCCATTGCTGGCCCTGGAAAAGCAGCTGTGAATCCAGTTGGGCTGGAGCTTCTGCCTAACTGGTCATCCTAGGGAGGCAAAACATATTTCAGAAATGCACACTCAGATGTGCAATTTGTTGCTCATCTGGATCAGTGGTGCCCACTGGATCAGTAAAGCAAAATGACCATAGCTGTAGTACAGTGGAGCAGATGTCAAAGGACCACATGGGTGTCTTCCTTCTGCCACACACCTTGACGAGTTTCTTAACCTCCTGGCCTTGTTTCTTCCTTTGTTTAATAGGGCAGAATTTTCCTTTTCCCTCACCCCCTTTATCTTCTCCAATGCAAAGCCTCTGGTATGAAAGAGGTCTTTAGTAAGACAGAATAGAAGGATTGAGACTTTGTTAAGCTAATAACAAAATCAAAATGAAACTGATCAGTAGAGCTGGGCAACGTCAGCAAGAGCCAGGTCTGTTGGTCCTGTTTATACTCCACTCTAGACTTAGGCAGGTAAAGCAGAGGCAACAAACTAAAATGCCCGGAAGGACCAGGCAGGAAATACAAATGAGTGAATTGGAGAGAGCAATATCTACACCATAGGGAATTGGGGGTTTTTGATGAGCTAAAACACATAGACCTGCCTAAAGGGGCGGGCACAACTCAGCTCCAAGCCGTTGTTGCCACGTGGAAACACAGGTTCATTGCTGATAAATCATTCCACTTTTCAAAGAAAGCCAGAAATTCTGATTTTTATGCAAAATCTCCTTATTTTAAACATTACCTACTATGTCAACTTTTTGAAAACAGTGTGGGTCAATAGAACATGCTGTGTTAAAGGGAGACACTTCCCTTCTTGATGATCCCTCATGAGAAGAGACATCTATAAAAAACAAACTTATAGTTACCAAAGGGGAAGTGGGGCGAGGGATAAATTAGGAGTTTGGGATTAACAGATATACACGACTAAATATAAACTAGATAAACAACAGGGTCTTACTGTAAAGCACAAGGAACTATATTCAATATCCTGTAATAAACCATAATGGAAAAGAATATGAAGTTGTGGCACAACTTCACCCGTTCCTCCCCAGGTGGGGCAAAATAACTTACCTGATTGATGGGTTTGGAAGAAGGCACTAGGTTATAAGAAGGAACTGGGCATTCATAACCCAGTGCCTTCCTCTCCCTTTCTCTTGGGAACTACCCACCCACCCACGGGTTCTGCCCTGATGAAGGCCAGCCTACCCCAGTCCCAAATCTGGGATTCTGTAGTAGGAACCCTATTTGCCTACCACTATAAGCCATATTCTCCAACATCCACTTTCTCATTAAGTTGATACACTACCTCCATCAGCTTACTCTTTGGTCTTACCTCTCAGTGGGTTCATAGTTCAAGCAGAAAAAAGAAGCCCTAATTATTGGGTCTACCTCAAGACTCCGAGAGTCATCTCTGCTCCCAGGTCATATGTTTGCTCCCTCTAACAACAAACCAAATCTTTGGATGTAGAATTAGGGACTGCTATATCCCACGAGGGTGAAGGGAGGAGCCATGCTTAGAAGCTTGAGGGTCTTCTGGTGATTCTCCAGGGTGGAGCTTAGAGAGATGGGGTGGAGAAGATTGAGGGGATTATGGAAGGTATGAGAAGAGGGAAGGGAGACCCAAAAAGAGGGTCACTGGGGACTTGCCTGGTGGTCCAGTGGGTAAGACTCTGCACTCCCAATGCAGGGAGCCCAGGTTTGATCCCTGGTCGGGGAACTAGATCCTGCATGCATGCTACAACTAAGAGTTTGCGTGCCACAACTAAAAAAGATCCTGAGTGCCACAGCTAAGACCAAGAGTGGCCTAAATAAATAAGTAAATATTAAAAAAACAAAACAAAACAAACAACAAAAAAACAAAACGAAAAGAGGGTCACTGGAAACCCATCAGAGGCAGGCACTGTATGGGCCAGAAGGTGAGTAAGTGAGAAAATACAAGCATGTTTTTCACCATCTTCTGACCATCATTCCTGTTCAGGATCACCTAATGGTAAAGTTATTTTCTTTCAGGTAATGGTCTGTACTTAACGCACCCTTCCTAGGGGTAACACGAAAATAGTAACATCTCTCATGCCTCCTTCACAAGGTTGAAAGGGTCAAATGAGTTATCTTTGGAGAATCTGACCATAAGATCCTGTTATCTGTATCATCAATAATGTAATTCAAGATGCCAAAAAAAGTCAAACTTACTTATTCTGAAACTTACTTTCCAAAACCCTAGAGGACTAAAAATCAGATGCTTCTTTTCTTGAGGATGATTTAACAGCCATTGGGAACAAGAAAAACTAATACCTAGAAAAAAGGTTAAGTAGCAAAGTAAACCATTTTGAGACTCATTCATTGAACATGTATTGAGCATTTACTACGCGCCTGTCACTGATATGGGAACTGGGCATGCAAAATTGAATAAGTACTCTGAACAAAGAGAGTTTATAGTGGTGGCAATTTCCAGCAATTCAATGTGCTGTATTTTTGTTTTGTCTTACTTTAATTGAAAGTACATTTTTAAAGAATGCTTGGGAATTATAGCCCTACAATAAAATGTTTTGTTTCACTTCCTTTAGCTGTTATTTTATGACAGCACTGACCTTCTGACCAGAAGCAAAATTCTGGCCTTTCTAAATATCCCATATTGGCTGGGCTTAATGGGTTTTCAAAATAAATGGATTGGATTTCTCAACCTGTCAAAACATAGAGCGCAAGGGCTTTTTCGAACTTGAGAGGACGGCTCTGAGCATGGATTCAGAGTCCACCATCTGAGCCAGGGAGCTGAGAGCCAGCTTATCAGCAACCTGTTATTTTTGATGGAAGCAGAGGTGACTGGGACAATGAAATGAGCTCAGGGAGGTCAGACTAACTTAAACATGATGTCACCCAGGGCGATCAAGGCATCAGAGGCCTCGGATTCTCTCAGAAAGGAATTTCAGAGGATTTTAACCGAGGCATAAACCTAAGCCCCACCTGACAGCTCCTGTAGGACCATCTTTGGGAGGGGTCCAGAGAAGGAACGGCCCCGCCCAAAAGATGATCCCAGGTGCCCATGGGTGCTGAGTAAGTCCAGAGTCAGCTATAAATGATGGTCTGTGTTATCATTAATAATAGAAGTACGGAAAGATGCTTCGATGTTAGACAAGCCCAGCTCCATGACTTTCTACCTGCGTGACCTTGAACAAGGCCTCAGTTTCCCCATTTATGAAATGACAACAGCACTGACTTCACAGGGCTATCACGATGGTCAAATATAACAACCAGGTAGAAAAATCCCTCCAGTAAATGGAAGCCCAAAGTAGCTCTTCCTGACAATCACTCTGGTTGCTGCATTGTCATACCCAGGGTCTCTCTGAGGTCAAGAGAGGCTCCTTACATATTAAGAAATGCCCAAACTGGGTCAAACAGAAATTACGATGTTTTAATTGGTTGGATCTTGTCAGTGCATTTTTGTGACTATGTACTAAATCTCACTCAGAGATGAAATTTTTTTTTTTTTTCAGAGATGAAATTTGAGGCTCTTTGTGACCATTGCAAAGCCACCCCCTCCCACTTTACCCCACCCTGAGACTCGGCTCTCTCTCTGTAATCGAGAGGCCTTCAGGAGTGTTCAGCCTTGGCTCCTTAGACCTCCTCCCCCTTATCTTACAGGTTGTGTAACTTTTAAGTATCTGATCCCAGAGCATGAGGAAAAGGGGAAGAGAGGCTCCCAGAAGCCATCACTCTGTGAAGGGACCGCAGAGCCCTCACCAAGGGGGGGCCTCCTCTGCAGGAAGTGTTTTATTTCACAATTAACAAAGGCAAAGGGAAACCTTTCTAGAGTATGTCTTTCCCTCAAGGCCACAGGGTTTAAACCTCTCTGTCCCCCAGCTATTGCTCTGAATGAATTATAGGAGCCAATTATTCTGCCAGCATGTGCTGGCTCTGTTGGAATAGACTCCGTGGAGCTCTTCTGCACCTTTCTCCAAGGGCAAGGTGGAGGCTCTTGTTAAGGTCAGCCAGAAGCATCTAATAGGACTCAGCACAGACCCAGAAACTTCCTAAGTGTGTGCAGGGGAGGGGCAAGGAGAGGAAAGGAAGGAGGGAAGGACGCAGGGAGCCAATTACTAACTCTACCTGGCCACAACCAGCAGCTCATGCAAGACACTTGCAGAGTGGGTTTGGGGATCACAGGATGTGCATCAGAAGGAGGCACATGAGAATCCAGCTCAGACCATGCTGTGTTGGGGGTGCAGGACCCCACTGGGGTAACTCCACATTTCCATCTTGCTGGCTGCAGGTCCTAGCAGATCACTAAATGCATTGAGAGCTGTCCCTGGTGTTGGGCATTACAAGATAGAAGGGTTTCCCAGCCAGGATATGAAATAAACCATGATCGAATGCCCACAGACAAAGGGAAGTGCCTCTCAGCACTGGCCAGTGAACAACCTGGGAGCTACAATGGCATAAACCAGAGGAGGTGGATGTGGCCAGTTTATATGCTTCTAACTCTTATGTATGGTGAATTGTGAGCCAGGGAACAATGTAGCACATTGAACTAGAAAAAGAATAGTCTACAGTGTTCCCAATTTTGTCTTCTTCCTATTCGTTATTATCACCATCACCTTGACCTTCACCACCACCACTGTTATGGTCATTACTGGTCATTTTTTATCATCATTCCTTGCCTGTGCACAGTCTCTCACAATTGACAGAGAACTTCTGCATCCACTCTGACAGTTTGATCATCACAGGAGCTCTTTGAAGTGGACAGGGAAGTCTTAGCATCCCCATTCTCCCAATGTGTAAGCCAAGGCTTACAGAAGGTAAATTGCTGGCCCTAAGTCAGACTCAACTCCAGTCTCTTGTAAGTACTGTCAACTTATAACAGGACAACTTTACTTTGAAAATGATATTGAAATATTTAGCAACTGATAAGACATAGTTACTTACCAGTCAGGACAGACACTAGCCATAAACAATGGATGGATGTGGCCATTCTGGTTCATACAGATGAATATCTCCAAGATGTTGCACATTACTCTATACACAACACTGCATCTTTTGGTCCAGCCTTCTCTGCCATTTCACAGAAGTCCCTCTGTTCCCAAATAAGACTGCAGGATGAGGCACTGAGAGGTGAGATGATGAGGTTATTATAGTAAAGAGAGGGCTTTCAACCTTGTCTTCCTTGACCATCTTGAGACAAGGCCGTGGAAAAAGGAGGTGAGGTGGGATGGGAGGGCATGGCAGCTAGTACATGGGTTTGTGGGCTAAAGGAAGAGGCCACTCTCCAGAGCTGGAAAGTTGAGTTCAGACCAAGTCTTTAAGGTGTCCTGAGGGAATCACATGGTTTAGAAAGAAGAAAAAGCCAGGAATCCGGAGCCAGGTGGAAAGAAGATTGGAGTGGGAGCCAGTTGGGAATCAAACAAGAAGCCTATTTTCCTACTGAGAAATAGGAGGGTCTGCTGCTTGCTTTTTCCTGGCATGGGGCATGTAGGCATAGTGACCTGGCTTTGATACAAGGGTGGGGCTGGGCAGCAGGTAACCAGTGTTTTCATCAAAGCTAAAGAACGTGTGCACAATATGAACTCAGAAATGAATAGAAGATAAATCAGACTGTCACTTTCTCAGAAGCTACTCTCCCTATTTTCCATGAAAGAATGATACTCATTCTATTTTTATACTTAGTTTTATCAACTCTTCCTATGTACTATTCTTTGAAAAGAATCTCTTTTTATTTCAAAAGTAATATACATTCACAGAAAAAAATTAATATAGATAAGCCAAAAAAAGAGAAAAAGAAAATTAAAGTCACCTCTGATTTCTCTACCCAGAAATAACATGGCTTAATATGTTGATATATATCCTTCTAGACATTGTCCCATGCATAAAGCTATCATTGTTATTATGATGATTTACAAATAGTTATTATATGCCTAATGTTTTCTCTACCTACGGTTCTTGAAGTTTAGGAACATTATCTTTGTTTGACAATGTAGACTTAATACCAGGAATCTGAACATATTTTATTGCATGAGTATCTTGTTGATAACGTAAAATTGGAGGAAGAATAATATTTATTAGAAATATCCAAGCACAGGGCTCAGAAACAAATCGCTTGTGCCTGAGCAGCATTCTGTGTTTTCAAAGTGGCCATGTAAAACACAAAGCCCAGTGGAATCATATATCACTACTACATAAACAATAATAACAATTCTTGATTTATATCTTCATATTTTCTGCCTTGTTCTTGCAGAAAAGTTGGTAAAGGCTGATTAGACTGTTACACCTACTCTTTTTTAGAAGATGGAAGATAGGAGAAAATATTACCACCATGAAGGGAGGGGGAAAACCCAAAGGAAAATCTGTTTTTTTAAAAGTCTGGGACTTGTCAGCATGATACACAGCTCTGAAGATTAGAGCAAAGCAAAACAAATGTGTGAGTTATTTCTTGGATCAAAAATTTCAATCATCTTTTGGGCTCACTTCTTAGGTATTTGGATATCTGTAAACGATAAGCAAGATGGCAAACTCAAAAAAAAATCTGGAATGTAAGGCTTTCAGGTGAAATGGTCTTTAACCATGTTTCTGGCTGCAGTCTTCATCAAAAGAATTTTTATCAGTGAGGGGAACAGAGGTTAACATTAAGATGAAGATGTGTTCCTTTTTTACGAGTATAGTCCTGCTGAATTGATACGAAGCAGAAGTGTGGGCAGAGATATGTCACAAACAAAGGACCCCAGTTCCCCCATTTCAACAGGGAGTTGTCTGTAAGGAATTATTCTGCAGGATTTTTGGTGATACATATTATTATTATTATGTGATTACTTCTAATAGAATTTCTACATGAAAGGTGCTTGGTTAATTAAATTTTGTGTGCTGTCGAGTGGTAACAGTTTCAGAATCCACTGATTTGGAATTTTTTTTCACATTTTGAGCACAGTATACCCGAGTTTTTTTTTTGGTTTTTTAAAGTACTGCTGATCAATGCCCTAGTGTTTAGTGAGACTTACTTGCCCAGAACTCAGCCAACCACTCTCTGAGTTAGAAAAAAAAAAAAATTCTCTTCTTAGCCTTCATCTTCACTGAGGGGAAAAGTCTTATTCATATGAAAACAGAAGAAAAGACCCAGTGAGCTCAATGCTGAGTTTCTATTGAGAAAGTTACAGAAAAGAAAAAAAAAATTTGTTGTGGACTAGAAAGCTGAATTCCAACATGTGTTTATATGCTAAAAGCAGTAAGAAGAGAAAAACAAAACAAAACAAAAAAACCCAAAAAGCAAAAATGGGTATTCTACTCCATAATATATTCCGTGAAAACAGGAAATAGAAGAAAATCCAGGCAAAAGGTGACGAAAGATAAAAGTAGTAGAATTGGCAAAGGTGGGAAAGGATGCTGGGAATGGAGGAAACATTAACAATACTCATTCTTTCTCTTTCTTTCCTAAAACAAGTATTTATGGAACACCTGTTATGTGCCAAGCATTGTACTAGGTGCTGGGTAAACGTGAATCAGACACAGGTGGTCCTGGCCCCATGGGGCTTAAATAAGGGGAGGAGCAATAAATAAGTAAGCAAATAAATAAAGTGAATATAGCCTTTGTTAATTACTGTCAAAAACAAGACAACAGGCCCAATAGGGAGTCACTTATGCTGAAAGGCACACATCACCAAAACAAGAGCCTTAACTAAGTACACTTTCAGCTCTCCCAGAAATGGAATCTTAAACCAGTCAGTCGGGAATCTCTTCATCATCACTAGCTAGGAAGTCTGCCTCATAAACTCCTGTCATCCCTTAAAGGAAAGTCACTTGCAACAACCACCATGCTTTTTGCCCAGTACAACTTCCTCATTTCCACTCCCTTCTGCTGATAAAAGTCTTCCATTTTGTACAGCTCCTTGGAGCTCCTTTCTATCTGAGATTGGATGCTGCCTGATTCATGAATGGTTGAATAAAGCCAGTAAGATTTTAAATTTTGCTCAGGTTTTTAACATCACTGTGAAGGAAACTAAGGAATAAAGAGCGGTGTGGGGAACCTACTTCACACAGAGTGGTCAGCAAAGATTTTCCTGAAGAAGGCACTTTTAAGCTGAGACCTGAGGAACAAGAGAGAAGCCACTAGATATTCTGCATTTAGGTGTAGGGAATAGCAGTGCAGAAACACTGAGGCAGGAAGCATATAAGAACTGTTAGGGGACTTCCCTGGTGGTGCAGTGGTTAAGAATCCATCTGCCAATGCAGGGGACACAGGTTCCAGCCCTGATCTGGGAAGATCCCACATGCCATGGAGCAACTAAGCCCGTGTGCCACAACTACTGAGCCCACGTGCCACAACTACTGAGGCCCGAGCGCCTAGAGCCCGTGCTCCGCAACAAGAGAAACCACCGCAAGGAGAAGCCCACACACCACAATGAAGAGTAGCCCTTGCACGCCCCAACTAGAGAAAGCCCACGTGCAGCAATGAAGACCCAACGCAGCCAAAGATAAATAAATAAAATAAATAAAATTTTTAAAAAAACTATTAGAAGGCGGCTATGGCTGCAGCAAACTAGAGGGGCTGGTGGGAGGTGGGGGAAATGAGAGGACAATGAAGACCTTGTGGTGAGGACCGTGGAATGTGTCCTAAGAGCAGTGGGAAGCCAGCGCTGGATTTTAAGCAGGAGGAGCCACAGAGTCTGGTTTGTGATTTTAAAAGATCACCCTGGCTCTACCTCATACCATATACAGTAAGGAATTCAAAACAGATCAGACGCCTAAACGTAAGAGCTAAAATCTACAAAACATTTAGAAGAAAACATAGGACTAAATCTTTCTGACTTTGGATTAGGTGGTGGTTTCTTAGCGGTGACACCAAAGTGTAAGCAACAAAAGAAGAAATAGATAAATTGGAGTTCTCAAATTTAAAACTTTTGCGTTTCAAAGTACGTCACAAGAAAGTAAAACTACAACCCACAGAATGGGAGATTAATAATTGCAAATCGTATATTTGATAAGGGACTTGTATCTAAAATACATAAAGAACACTTACAACTCAATAATATAAAGGCAAATAATCCAGTTTTAAAATGCGTGGAGAACATGAATAGACATTTCTCCAGAGAAGACATACAGATGGCCAATAG
This sequence comes from Balaenoptera acutorostrata, assembly GCF_949987535.1. Taxonomy (NCBI): domain Eukaryota; kingdom Metazoa; phylum Chordata; class Mammalia; order Artiodactyla; family Balaenopteridae; genus Balaenoptera; species Balaenoptera acutorostrata. The sequence goes on along the minus strand of NC_080072.1, from coordinate 25,928,486 downwards.
GCACATGAAAAATGCTCTACATCACTAAGCACTGGTGAAATGCAAATTAAAACCACAATGACATACCACTTCACATCCATTAGGATGGCTATAGTTAAAAACAGAAAAAATTAAAATTAAAAATTAAAAAACAGAAAGGAGAATAGTTGTTACTAGGGCCGGGGAGGAGGAGGTAATGAGGATAGAGTCTCAGTTTGGGATGATAAAAAATTTCTGGAGATGGACAGTGGTGATGGTTGCACAATAATGTGAATGTACTTGATGCCACTGAACTGTAATAGTTAAAATGGTAACTTTTATGTTATGTATAGTTTACCACAATAAAGAAAAGTTTTTAAAAGGTGGGAGGGGGGCAGGAGGTGGGAGAGCAAAGTATTTGAATAGACATTTTTCCAAAGAGATATATAAATGGCCAAAAAATACATAAAAAGATGTTCAACATCACTGGTCCTTAGGGAAATGCAAACCAAAGCCACAATGAGATACCAGTTCCTACCCACCAGGATGACTATATTCCAAAAAACAGACAATGACAAGTGTTGCAAGGACATGGAGAAATTGGCACTCTCATACATTGCCAGTGGGATTATAGAATGGGGCAGCCACTTTGGAAAACAGTCCGGCAGCCCCTCAAAAATGTTGAACATAAGGCTTATCATATGACCCAGCAATTCCAGTCCTAGGTATACACCCAAGAGAAGTGAAAACATATGTCCGTGCAAAAACTTGTACGCAAATGTTCATAGCAGCAGCGTTATTCATGATAGCCAGAAAGTAGAAAGAACTCAAATGTCTATCAGCTGATGAATGGATAGACAAAATGCGGTATATCCATACGATGTAAGATTATTCTGCCATGTAAAGGAATATAATACTGATATATGCTGCAATATGGGTAAACCTTGAAAACTATGCCAAGTGAAAGAAGCCAGAAGCAAAAATCACGTTATTTGATTTCCATTAATACAAAATATCCAGAATAGACAAATCCATAGAGACAAAAATTAGATTAGTGATTGCCAGGGGCTGGGGGAGGAGGGAATAGGGAATGCCTGCCAATGGTTATGGGGTTTCTTTTGGGGGTGATTACAATGCTCTAAAATTAGATAGTGGTGATGGCTGCACAACTCTGTGAATATACTGAAACCCCCTTTAAATGGGTGAATCTTATGGTATGTGACTTATATCTCAGTAAAGTTGTTATGAAAAACAAAAAACCAACACCAACAAAAAGATCACCCTGGCTGCTCTACAGAGAAAACAAGAGAAAGGATCCTTGAAGGAGGGAAGCGGAAGCAGGCGATCAACTAAGAAGCTACTGCAGCCGTCAGGGCAGCAGGCAGACAGTGATTCACACGGGGGCGGAGTGGGGGGAGGCAGTGCTAAGGAAAGGGGGACCCATGGGTTTCAGTTTGGGGGTGAATGGGTTGTAGGATGGTACCATTCACATCCTCTAGCAGAGAACTGAGTTCGCGTCCAATCGGGAAAATCTGCACGGAATCATGATCCCAACCCTGTGAGGTAGGCACGATTATCCCCATTTATAATTAAATGAATGAGGCTCAAAGAAGTTCAAATAAATACCTTAAATAAATAAAATCCCTAATTAGTTCTGTGATTAACCTCAGCCTGACTCTGACACCCATGCTTTTTACTGTGTACTATATGAGGAGAGATTTTTAAAAGAGGAAAAAAAGAGGAAGAGAGAAATGAAGGGGGTAATACGAGAAGAAGGGTAAAGAGGGTAGGGTCAGGCACCCTGTGTGGAGCATTTTTGCCACCTGATTTTGGCTTAATACCTTGTATGCACTGTCACTAAGAACCAGAGAAGCCAAATAAATATCACTCTCAGCTTCCAGTCAGTAGCAAGAGGCCGTTAATTCCCCTCAAATTTGCTCATCACTCTCTCCAGTCACAATGCTGGAGTTTCCTTAGTCCAGTGCCCCCTGTCTCTTGCAGGAGGTTTCGCAACACCTTCCTGACTCTTCTCCCTGCTTCTGGTCCCACCCACCACGCCAACCCTGCCCCAGCAATTCGTGTTGGAGAGTGCACACACATGCACACACATCCATCCCTTCTAATCCCTCTTCCATAGCTAGGGTGCTCTTTCTAAAATGCAAACCTGTTCATTGCACCACCTTCCTTCAAACCCTTCAGAGATTTTCAGTCGTGCTCAGGATCCAGCGTAAGCTCTTTTTTTTTTTAAATTAATTAATTAATTAATTTATGGCTGTGTTGGGTCTTCGTTTCTGTGCGAGGGCTTTCTCTAGTTGTGGCAAGCGGGGGCCACTCTTCATCGCGGTGTGCGGGCCTCTCACTATCGCGGCCTCTCTTGTTGCAGAGCACAGGCTCCAGACGCGCAGGCTCAGTAATTGTGGCTCACGGGCCCAGTTGCTCCGTGGCATGTGGGATCTTCCCAGACCAGGGCTCGAACCCGTGTCCCCTGCATTGGCAGGCAGATTCTCAACCACTGTGCCACCAGGGAAGCCCCCAGCGTAAGCTCTTGAACACAACTTACAGGGCCCTTCACAATCCCTACCCTTCATACCTCTCTAGCCTCTTCCTCACTCTCCCTCCCCACATCACACACCCTGTACCCTGTGAGCCAGCCACACTAAACCGTTTTCAGTCCCCTAAATGCACCATGCTCTCGCTGACCTCAGGTCTTTGCATGTTCTGTTCCCTCTGTCCAGAACAGCTGACCCTGCCACATTTTTGCAGAACTAACTCCTACACATTTTGCAGTCCTCCCTCACCCTCCAAGTCAGGGATAGGTTCCCTTGGAGGTGTCCTCGTGGCACTCTGCACAGCCCCCATCAGCAGAGTGGGATTAAGGGGTGGTCCACTGCTCAATCACCTGAGGCAGCAATCTACAAGGGGGAATAAAAATCATAGGAAATGTAATGAAATAAGAAAAATTCTCTCTCCTACAATTTCCTCAGATAGTATGCTGTGTGGTTGGAAAGAATATTCTGATAAGACCCTTGGGGCAGGGGTAACACCCCCAAAGGGACATGCTTGAGAAATGCTAGATGAGCTTTTAAAGTGGGACTTGTCTAACTTCGAAGTGTTTGGTTTCGTGGGGACTGCAGGTTTGGGGCAGAGCGGAATTGCTCAGGACTTTGTGTATAAGGATCAGTGTTGGCACCAGCAGGCCTCCTTTCTCTGCACTTCCTTCCTGACTGGGTCCCGATATACCTTTCTAGTTGCACTGGACAACTCCAAGGGGGGTAGGGAGGTGCCATCACAAAAACCCTGATGGGTGAGCCGTAATCCCACCTCACAAAGTGCTCAGCCTCTCCTCTAAAGAAAGCTGAAAAAAGACTTAGAGCACACTGATTTGATGAATGTCTCATTATTAGCCTGTCCACGTGCTCACGTATTTCAGTCCAGACATACCCATCAGAGCATCATTCATGTAAAAGTAACTTCACTATAGCCCTTGCTGGAAGATAAGTACTGTAATAATCATTAATATTTGATTCGTTAATATGTGCCAAGTATTAATCCACTTAATTGTCAAAATAATCCCTTATGGTGCATGCTATCTTACTCCCATTTACAGCTGAGGAAACTGAGGCACACAGAAATAAAGTAATTGGCAGAGCTGGGTGTTGAACCCAGGCAGTGTGGCCCCACCTTGTGCTCCCAGCCTGTACGGTACACACCCCCTTGATGATGGGGGCTGAATCATCCTTTTCACTGATGCATCCTCTTCAACTGAGTACAGACCTAACATATAGAAGAATTTAATAAATATATACAGAACGAGTCTTCAATTAGTAGAAGACTGCTATTCATTTGTTCAACGAATATTAAGTCCCTTCTACGTACCTGCCACACAGCCGCATACCTCAGTAACCCCCTTATTCTGCCTCAAACTCATGAAGGAACCCCTTCTGCTACATTCGCACTGGATGGCCATCCTGCCTCTGGCTGAGGAAATGGGAAGGTGGTTGTCCTCAAAAGTAGCTCCTTTTATGTTTAGACAGCTCTGAGATTCTTTTTCGTTGAAGAAACTGGCCTCCTGAGCCTTCCACCTGAAGAGGCACAATCTTGTTCTACGATCTCACCTGCATGACAGCCTGTCACGCGTGTAAAGATAGTTCTCACATCTCCCCCAGGTCCTCTGTCTGCTCATCTAGACTAAGCTCCCTGAGTTCCTTCCTTGGTTCAGGCTCTGATATCATTTCCGCAGGAGAGGCCCTTCATTCATTTGCTCATTCATTTATTTAAACTCTACTCAATGTGTACCAAGTACTTCGCTAGGCCCTAGGAATACAGAGATGAAGGCACAGTTCCCCCCCTTCAAGAAATACAGGATCCACTGGGGGAGGGAGGCATTTAAAGAAACAATTGCAATCTGTCCTAGGTGCCAAGTGCTGTAACAGGGATATGGTGGGACACTAGGACCACTCAGTCTGACAACGGAATTTTAAACTGTCCACCCTAGAGCATTCAGTTTGGCCATGTTCCTCTTGCCTAATGACCACCAGCACTAAAAACAGTAGAAGAATTCTAAAAAGAATACTTCTACCACTCTGACCTAAATGTGGTAATTCTAAGAATGCAGCCCAGAACTGTGATTAATTTATTAGCAGATGGCTAACTTAAAAAAAAAAATAATGAACTCTGGTATTAATTTCACTAGGTGCTATTAGGCCCATCCTGTGCAAATGAAAAAAACAGATAGATGGATGGATAGATAGATAGTAGATAGATACAGAAAACATATTATATTTATTCATCCTTGGTAAATATCTTTCTTGTTTCAGTCTAGCAATACAGCACCAGGCCTAGGAACCAGGGTTGAATTTCCAGTTCTTCTTCCTCTAGCTACCTCCTAGGTCTGTTCAGGGTATTAAAAGCAAAAGGAATAGTGAATGAAATTATCTGGCATATTGCCAGCTCCATAGTTGGTGCTCAGTAAATGCTAGCGATATTTATTCTTGGTTCACTAGTTCATCAAGACTTTTCTAAACCTTGTGTCTGACACCCAATGTATAAGGCTGCCCCTCAGCTTCATGCCAACAGCAAACCCGACGGTGTGTCTTCTGGTTTTCAATAATCCCTCCACTCCCAACTCCGTTCCTCGTGCACATCTTCTTCCCCTCAATTTCAAGCTTTTCTTGGCCCAAGCTTCAGGCTCTTAGAAAGTTGACAAACCAGCATCGCCATCTGGAGGACAGAATGAGAATCTGCGTAAGAAAACAATTTCATGGCGCCAGATAAACTAACTCAGCTGTTTTTTGTGCTGGCGCTAACGAGGCCAGGTTCACAGGTTCATTCCCCAAAGGAGCCAATTAGCTTTACACCGAGAGACACTTCAGAGCACAGCCTCAGTCTCTAACCTTGGCCCCCAGTTCACACGTTTGTGCCTGTCGGTTAGAAAGCAGATTCATCAATCCAAGCGTGCGGAAACAACGAAGATGAACAAGACCTGCTCCCTGTTCTTAAGGAATCTTGAACCTGCAGCCGTGTTTCCCCCAGTAATTCCTGAGACATTAATAGGACTTATGAGAATAAATGACTCCACAGTGTTAAATTAGCTTGGGAAACACTAATCAAAGTCAAGCAGGTTCTTTATGGAAGGGCTTCTCAGAGCCTTTAACATGCTAATATGCACTATTAATTTTCCAAGAAGGAAATATAAGGGGCAGGGTCTCAGATTTGGATGGCCATGAGGCATCCCCCCTCTATTCTTAAAAAAGCATAGCAATGAAACTACTGTCCCAGGGTATGACTGCTTCCACTGAAATATCTATTTTAAGAAACAACTCATCCATGGGGAAGAGTTCACAGTCTATTGCTAGGTTAAAAAAAAAAAAAAAAGCAGACTATAGAACAGTATCCCATTTTGAAAAGATAGAACAAAGATGTACATACACTTGGGAGGAAAAAAAACCAAAAAGACATAAACCAAAATGTTAAGACTGGTGATTTTTTGTTGGCGAGGTTGTTGTTTTTCTGTGTTCTTTACATGTTTTTCAAGTTTTCTGCATTGAATATACATGTCAATTTAAAAATAAAAACCACAAAGCACATGTTCTAAAATGGTATACCATCGTCATAAGACTATAATTGTAGAATGCTAATAAGAGCTAACATTTACTGAAGGCTAAGTGCCTGGCTCATGGATTATCTAGATTATCTCATTTAAACTTTACATATAAATCATATGAGATGAGGTAAATTTTTTTAGGTTTTATTTATTTTTTGTATATATTTGTTGTAATTTATTTATTTATTTTATTTTATTTGGCTGTGTCGGGTCTTGGTTGCGGCACACAGGCTCTTCATTGCGGCACACGGGCTTCTCTTTAGTTGTGGCGCACAGGCTCCAGAGCACGCGGGCTCAGTAGTTACAGCGCACAGGCTTGGTTGCCCCGCGGCACATGGGATCTTAGTTTCCTAACCAGGGATCCAACCCGCATCCCCTGCATTGGAAGGCGGATTCTTAACCACTGGACCACCAGGGAAGTCCCTTATGTATTTTTTCTATCGGGGTATAGTTGATTTACAATGTTGTGTCAGTTTCAGGTATACAGAACAGTGATTCAGTTTTCTATATATATATTCTTTTTCAGATTCTTTTCCCTTATAGGTTATTACAAAATATTAAGTATAGTTCCCTGTGCTATACAGTAGGTCCTTGTTGGTTTTCTATGTTATATATAGTAGTGTGTATAGGTTAATCCCAAACTCCTAATTTATCCCTCCCTCACTCCTTTCCCCTTTGGTAACCATAAGTTTGTTTTCTATGTCTGTGAGTCTGATTCTGTTTTGTAAATAAGTTCATTTGTATCATTTTTTTTACAGTCCACATATGATATTTGACTTTCTCTGTCTGACTTAGTATGAGAATCTCTAAATCTATCCATGTTGCTGCAATGACATTATTTCATTCTTTTTAATGGCTGAGTAATATTCCATTTTATATATATATATACATATATATGTATAATGTATATATATATAAAAAATGAATATATATATATTGCATCTTCTTTATCCATTCATCTGTCAATGGACATTTAGGTTGATTCCATTCTTGGCTATTGTAAATAGTGCTGCTATGAACACTGGGGTGCATGTATCTTTTCAAACTATGGTTTTCTCCAGATATATGCCCAGGAGTGGGCTTGCTGGATCTTATGGTAGCTCTATTTTTAGTTTTTTAAGGAAGCTCCATACTGTTTTCCATAGTAGTTATACCAATTTACATTCCCACCAACAGTGTAGGAGGGTTCCTTTTTCACCACACCCTCACCAGCGTTTATTATTTGTAGTGAGGTACCATTTTTTTGCCCCAATTTAAAGATGGGATATTAAAGAAACAAAGAAATAAACCCTGTGGAATCAGAATTTGAACCCATTACATCCCTCATTTGCTGTCTACCCCACTTTCCCCGAGACACACACACACACCACATACACCATAAAAGAGGGAGAGGATGTTATTCCTCTGGAGAGAGAGACTGTTACAGGGCAACAATGGATACCTTTGCTACATGGCTCCTGGCTGCCATTTATTAAATGCTCACTGGTGCCAAGAATTCTACATACTTTGACATATATAAACATCTAAACTGAACAACAGCTGGGCTCTACTAGCCCTTTAAGATCTGCCTTCTGGGGATTTCCCTGGTGGCGCAGTGGTTAAGAATATGCCTGCCAATGCAGGGTACATGGGTTCGATCCCTGGTCTGGGAAGATCCCACATGCCACGGAGCGACTAAGCCCACGCTCCACAACTATTGAGCTCATGCACCACAACTACTGAAGCCCACATCCTCTAGGACCTGAGTGCCACAACTACTGAAGCCCGTGCACCTAGAGCCGGTGCTCCACAACAAGAGAAACCACCGCAATGAGAAGCCTGCGCACCGCAACGAAGAGTGGCCCCCGCTTGCCACAGCTAGAGAAAGCCCGCCTGCAGCAATGAAGACTCAACACAGCCAAAAAATTTTTTTTTAATTTTTAATAAATAAAGAAAGAAAAAGATCTGCCTTCTGCGGTATTGTTTGGGCCATTTCTCTCTCACTGGCCGCTGGAAACCCCCCAAACTATTTATTAACCACCCCCCCAAAACTATTGGGTAGAGCAACTCAGCCCTCTTCAGCTTCTATGGCCAAATTCAGCTCCAGTTTTACCGTGATTATCCAAACACCATTAATGTGCTCTGTGAAACAGCAGACCTACTACCCAGTCACATACTAGTTCCCTCTCTCTCTCGCTCTCTCTCTCCCTTTCTGAGGAAAAACATATTTCCTCACTGATATGAAGCATGCCTACCTCCCTTAAAAAGGAGAAGTGTTTATGGTCAGTTTGGGTTTACAATATTATTTTTATTTTCTATTACATATGTATTACTGAAGTAAGTTCTTTTGTTAATTCCATTTTACAGATGAGGAAACTAAGGTCAGGCGACTTGCCTGAGGCACCAAAGCAGGTACGTGGCTGCACTACTCTTTGACCCAGGCCTGTCCAACTCCAACCAAGATGTAAAGGAGAGCGGGGACACTCGGGGCTGCAAGACACAGACACTCCCCTCAAGGTGGGGCTCTTATACCCTGTCAGGCTGCCTCCGTTTCTTCAATGTAAGTGAGAACAGACTGGTCAGAAGAGACCCCGACTGAAGAAAGCACACAGTTCTTCCCCTTCAGGTTGAGAAATCTGGCCCCCAAAACCAGTTAGAAATAATTGATTTAGTAGCTTACCCCACTGACAATGGTAGTCCTCTGAGAGAAAATCCCCCCTTTTTCTCTGCTCCCCCCACTACTCCTGCTTCTTCTCTAGGACATGGGCAACCATCCCCATTCAAAAATGACTGCATTATGTTTATTTTTTTTAAATTATGGGCGATCTTCTCCTTTGCCCTCCTTGGACCTGGGGGGAGACCCTTTTCCTTACCAGGGGGCATCTTCTACCCCACGCTGAGGTCCCAGGCTCCTGCAAAGGGAAGCAAATCCGTTTTTTGTCCTTCCACTGCCTTCCAGCTGAGCTTGTAGCTGAATTTTCCCACCAACTGGGCCTTAAACGGCAAGCAGGGCTCAGGGCAGAACGCATCGCAAAGCAATTTTGGACAATATGGGTTCTTCATTCCATCTGTGAAATGCTGCTAGCACCTTTGACCAAACGTTAATACCGCACAATTTTGACATCTTATGATAGAGCTGGAGTTTCAGAAATGGGGCTGAGGGTTGATTGGGGTCCAAAAAATAAATCTTTTCTATTGCCATGAAGCAGTTACAGTTGCACAACTGAAAAACCAACCCTTTGGAAAAGCTATCAAACCCACTCGTGCAGTTGAGTAATACCATCATCCAAAGCACTTCTTAGATGTCTGGTGTTCAAAGCAGAATGCAAAGTGACTTAAGCAGACACAATCTATTATGTGGGATGTTTCCAAGGTTGGATATATGTTTCTGATGCTGGCAGTGAAACTGGCTCAGACAGATGCCAAAGAACACCTCTCAGAGGCCAGCATGGTATATGATAATCAAAACTAACATTTGGGGTTCTCTGGTGGCGCAGTGGTTGAGAATCCGCCTGCCAATGCAGGGGACACGGGTTCGAGCCCTGGTCCGGGAAGATCCCACATGCCGCGGAGCAACTAAGCCCGTGAGCCACAACTACTGAGCCCGCGTGCTGCAACTACCGAAGCCCGCGCGCCTAGAGCCCGTGCTCTGCAGCAAGAGAAGCCACGGCAATGAGAAGCCCATGCACCGCAACAAAGAGTAGCCCCCGCTCTCCACAACTAGAGAAAGCCTGCATGCAGCAACAAAGACCCAACACAGCCAAAAATAAATAAATTAAATAATTTTTTTTTAAAAACCAACATTTATTGGGCCCCTTCTATTTGCCAGGTCCATGCAACACGTCTCACACGATCTTTAGAGCAACCTTTGAAGGAGGGGCTATCGTTACCCCCAATTTACAAACGACGGACAGGCTCCTAGATGTTAAATAACCAGACCAAGATGGTACAGCTAGCAAATGATGGAGCAGAATTCAAATCCAAGATCCCCTGATGCCATGATTCACATGCTCAATCACTGCACCATACCTGTGTGATTCATGTAGAGTGGCTCCAACGTGAGTCCTGGAGTTGGATGGCCCTGGATTCAAATTCTGGCTTTATTACTCAATTGGACCAGGTATACACCCTCTATAAATTTTAGTCACCTCACCTGCAAAATGCGGGGATGCTAATGTCTAGCTTGCCAGGAAGTAAATAAAGAAATACTTTTATAACCAATTGTATCTAAAGACCCACGTGGATCAGTCCCAGAACCAGAATCCTCTTCAAATGCACAGCAGGAGGAAAAAGACTCCTATGTCAGTAATTATTGTTTTGTTTCATTTGTGAAGGCTTTAGCCCATGGTAGGCACTCAGTAAGTTGCAACTATTATAATTCTTTTTGATATGCTTTTAAGTTATTATCTTTAAATAACTAACCCAGTCTGTCTATTTGAAATGCTACTTAAATGAACCACTTCTCTACACACCCTCTTACTTTTTAAAAAACTATAAATTTCCGTTTCTCCTCATTCATATTAACACAGAATGAGGTGTGTAGCAGAAGCCCCATTTTAGCCACTTCAAGCTGTGTTTCTCAAAATTTTAGATTGATCTGCACAGGTTTGGAAATCTGAATAAACAAATCCCAGGACCAAGGCACTCCTGGCAAAGAAATTAAGAGGTGAGGCCCCCCTACCAGCCTGGTTTAAGTACAAGGACAACCTCAGGGTTGGAGAGGAAAGATAGATATTTGACACAGATTTTCCACTGGACTAGCTCATGGGCATATTTGTCTGATTTGACCCAGCAGTTCCTACTGGGGACCGGAGAATTCTCCTGTATAAGACTCTTGTCTTACTATAATTTATCCATCATACAGCAGCCAGAGTGGTCTTTCTAAAGTGTAAATTAGATTGTGCCAACTCTCCTGCCCTGTTTAAAACTTCAAATAGCTTCCCATTGCATTGATACAATCCAAACTCTGTATTATGGCTCACAAGCCGCCACATGGTATTGCCCCTGCCTCCCTCTCTAAACTCATTTCCTTCCCCCTCTCCCTTTATTCACTACACTCCAGCTACAATGGCCCTCTTCTGTCATTCCTGCCTCAGAGACTGGCCCGCGCTGTCCCTCCTGCTAGAATACCACCTTAGCTAAGACCACCACCCCAGGAACTCTCTCTCTTTATAGCACTTACCAGCATGGGAACTTGGCTTATTGGAATATAAGTTCCCAGTATCAGGAACAGTAGTTAGAGAATAGTATGTACTCGCTGTCCTCTGCACTCACTCACCCTGGTTTCCAATTCCTGGTCTACACCCTGGATTTCAGCGCAGCTTCCGTCTGCCTTTGGCCACCCATTTGGATCTCATTGTCTGGCTTTCTGACTTCAGCTCATATGACTCTTTTGACCTCATTTGACTCTTGGTTCAGCAGATTCCTTGGATTTCAGCATCACTCACAGCTTTGCTTGAGAAATATTCAATACATCCTCTGTCATCCTGCACCCCAAGCCCATCTCCCAGTGACGCCCACCTCCTAGCCCACGTGGGAGCAGCAATCTACACAGGCTCTTGGGACTGCAGGAAGGCTTCACCTGAAGAAGCCCACTTTGGCCACTGGACCTTGAAGCAGCTAAAGCAAAACAGAAACGCAGACCACTCCAAGGGAGGTGAGATCCCTTCTTAGTGAATTTCTCCATGCCAGGCAGCCAAAACCACAGGGCTATCCAGAAATTTGGACTGTTAAGATGTGACTGAAGCTTCCCTGACAAGAGAAATTGTCTGGCCCTGGAACAGTGCTTCCATCTCATACTGGGGGTGGCCAGCTGAGAGAGTCCATTACACACGGTATCACACAATGATGCCCTGCTACCAGCAGAAAGCAACAATGATAAAAAACCACGACTACTAGTATCATTTACTGGACTCCTTAATTAATACTAGGTGCCAGGTACTTTATGTTCATGATCCCACTTAATTTTCACAATGAAATTAAGGTAGGTGACTATCCCCATATAACAGATGAGAAAATCAAGCCTCAGAGACAGATAAAATTATTTGCTCAAGGTCATATAACAAACAAGTGGGAGAGCCTGAACTTCTGACTCCAAAGCTCATGCTCCTAATCCCTACCCTCTAAGCATTCAATTATGGGTAACTTCACACCTACACACACACCTCCCACACCAAATTATGGACTCCTCCAGAGCTAGGATTTATTTCTTGTTCATTATCCACATAGCACAGGGACTAATCCTTAGTGGATGGTCAGCACATTTTTGTAAATGCATTTCTAATGCTACTGAATTGGTGTTATAATTTATATATACTATAATTAATAGATTAATATAAATAGTCATTGCCATAACATACCACTGTTGGCTTTCCTATTCCCTACTATTGGCCATTTGGACTATTTCCAATTTTTAGGTTTAATGTGCAGTACAGTAATTTTCTCTTACTGGAACATGAAATGGGAGTGAGAAGCAGAAGATGAATCTAATAAAGGAAAAATAACATTCTGCATCTTTCGTGAGAACATTCAGGGTGAATCCAATTAAGTAATTACTAATTATGTAAAACAGAGAAACAATTCTGGGGTTATGATAATAAAATTACCAGCCTTTTATAGCAAACTTAAATATCACAATTTTCACTAGAGAAGCAAAGTGTCTAATATATTGCAAAATACACAGTACCCTCTTATCTAGGCAAGATCCAAAAATTCTTTCAGAAGTGAGTGTTGGTCTACAGATAGAAGTGTCAAAATCCTATAATTAAGAAAACGTATGGCTATCTTTTAGCAAACTGACTTTATTTAATAATGTGCCAGAAGTGTTAAAACTATATATAGCACTTTAGGTCTGCGTTTCTAGTTAAGATTTTTAAGTTTAGTTTCCCGAGTGCTTTTGTTGAACGACTCTCACGTGCCCTCTAGTGGATGAGCTGAAGAACAGCTTGGTCATCTTTTTATGTATTACATGCCTAAAAGTAATCACAATTCACACTTTTAGTTTTACATGAAGGATATAGGATTAATGATTATTTTTAAAGAAATATTTTATAGACTTATAGTCATTCCTAATGATAGAGTTTAAGGTTTATTAATATTAATAGGGTTTTGGCTTCAGTTTATTTTAAATAACTGCTACTGGAAATTTATTTTTTCCCCACTCTATTTTGAAACATGAGCTTAAAATTAATATGATGGCACTAGAGAGCCCGCGTGCTGCAACAAAGATCCTATGAGCCGCAACTAAGACCCAACGCAGCCAAATAAATAAATAAATAAATATTTTAAAAAATCCAATCTCTGGAATATTCAGGACATAAAGTTAAAAAAAAAAACAAACTAATATAATGGCTTTAATCATCATAAATAAATCATTAAATATATTTTTTCAAAGGACCCACAGGTAGGGTAAAGAAAATTATTAATTTTCTCCCAAATGCAAAGAATTTACAAAGGAACAATATAACCCAGCCATAATTTGTTGCTTTAAGGAGACATTGAAATGACATAGGCAGAGAGGTCAACATTTTCCAAAATGTGCTCTGTGAGATACTAGTTCCCTGATGTGTTGGTGGGGGGAAAGGGAGAGCTCCTAGTTGAGAGACATTTCAGAAGATTAACTCACTCCCCTTGTTTTGTTTCCACACTCAGTTCATAAATTTCTTTAATTTGTTTTTTCTGTGCTACTTGCTCATGGGAAGAGAATGCAGTGGGTAACATGACACAAGCTTTTCAGTCGGCTTTACAGCTCAGGTTTTCATTGTGAATTTAATTGTCAGCATTCATATTTATGTAGAAATACATATGCATGTGTTCGTGTGTGTGTGTGTGTGTGTGTGTATATATATATAGTTAGTTAGTTAGTTAGTTAGTTAGTTAGTTAGTTTGCTAGCTATTTAATGAATATGGGCATAGCAAACTTACCAAACTCTTAATAGTGCTTTATTTCTTGGTGGTGGGGTGTGGAAAGGAATAGCAAAGGTTTCGCTTTCAAAGCTACACTTTCTCTAATATTTGAAATTTTTACAATAGACATCTTTAACCGTTATAATCAGAAATATATATAAATATATATATGTATACACACACATTAATTATCATAGTCTATTGTAGAATTTGAAAGATAAGAAACATTTCCCAAGCAATGTCCCCAAACACACCTCTCAAGCTCCCACATACCCAGACTAATCCAATCTCTCCTAAGGACAGCCCACACACCTACCTACCTTGTTCTCTCCAAAAATCCCCTGCATTTGCTTATACCCAAAAGACAACACCTGGCTGGACTCCTGCCTGGTTCCTAGAGCTGAAGCTTAGAGCGCCCCCTTGAGGCTCAAAGACTCCACAGTGCTACCCAGGGCTGGTTGTTTCACAAGATGCACGCTGCAAAGGTGACTTGGTGTCAGAGCTGAAACCTGTCAGCCCCTTGAGACTGTCTGGTTACTGCTGGTGGTGGTGTTCCCCCCAGCAACCTTCAAACTCTTTGTAGAAATAGTTTCTCTCACTGAAAGGTCATCCTCACCAGACTCTAAACTTTTATTTGCTCTATTTAGTAACCTCTACTAGCGCATGCGCGCATGCACACACACACACACCCCTCACTACCACCACCAGTGTCCAGTAGTGTAAGTACACTACCCCCAATTATAGCCGCATTCTCGGGGTGCTTACAAAATCATGTCTCTCAGACTCACAGACGTGGAGAACGAATGTATGGTTACCAGGGGGGAAGGGTTGGGGGGAGGGATAGTTAGGGAGTTAGGGATTGACCCATACACACTGCTATATTTAAAATACATAACCAGGGTTTCCCTGGTGGCACAGTGGTTAAGAACCCGCCTGCCAATGCAGAGGACACGGGTTCGAGCCCTGGTCTGGGAAGATCCCATATGCCACGGAGCAACTAAGTCTGTGCGCCACAACTACTGAGCCTGCGCTCTAGAGCCCGTGCACCACAACTACTGAGCCCACGTGCCACAACTACTGAGCCTGCGCTCTAGAGTCCACGAGCCACAACTACTGAGCCCACGTGCCGCAACTACTGAAGCCCACGCACCTAGAGCCCATGCTCTGCAACAGGAGAGGCCACCACAATGAGAAGCCCGCGCACCGCAACAAATAGTAGCTCCCACTCGCTGCAACTAGAGGAAAGCCCACGCGCAGCAACAAAGACCCAACGCAGCCAAAAATAAATAAATAAAATGATAAATAAATAAATAAAATAGATAACCAACAAGGACCTACTTTATAACACAGGGAACTCTGCTCAATGTTATGTAAAAACTTAAAAGGGAAAAGAATTTGAAAAAGAATAGATACATGTATATGTATAACTGGATCACTTTGCTGTACACCTGAAACTAACACAACATTGTTAGTCACCTATACTCCAATATAAAATAAAAAGTTAAAATAAATCAGGTTTCTGCATCACTAGAATGAAGACCAGACCCCAGGTCAAGATGAACTCATTAGAATAAGTGCCATTCCATGTCTGGGAGCTGGGCAAATTCCCCTTGTGACACCCTCTCTGTTTCTCTCTCTCATTGCCTGCCTTCCTCAGAGTGAAACAAGAACCTAGTCTCCGAGATGAAATAGTAAGTTAACATTTACTGAGCACTTAACACACACACAGAGGAGGGGACTTCCCTGGCGCCCCAGTGGTTAGGACGTGGCGCTTTCCCTGCCAAGGGCCCAGGTTCAATCCCTGGTCGGGGAACTGAGGTCCTGCAAGCTGCACCGTGGGACAACAAACACACACACACACACAAAACCCCACAGGAAACTGTCTCTGTGTTTTATTTTTATGTATTGTCTCATTTCAACCTCACAACAACCCTCTGAAGTAGGCACTATTTTTCTCCCCCACTCTGTAGAAGACTGAGGTTCAGAGAACTTAAATAACTGGTTCAGAGGGGTAGCTCATGAATGCTCAGCTTCTTGCAAGCAGGGGACATGAACTTGTGTGGCGTGATTCTGTTGAAAACATTTAATCAAGGGCTCTGCAGTCCACACCTAGGATGGGCTAGCCCCAGGCTTTTCCCACAAAGCACGTACTTCCTGGAATGGGCATGATGCCACAGGCTGTCAACACTATACAAAAACAAGGTGCATTATCCAGGAGTGTCAAGTTTCCTTCCAGGTTTTTTGGGGGGGAAATATCATTTTATTTATAGGAAGATGAATAGATGCATTAAGGAGTATAATGCAAAAATTTTGTGTGTTTAGGATAAAATGCAAAAAAGGTAAAATCACACTAAAACCATCCCTCTGGTAAAGGGCTGCATCACTGAATCCCCCAGGGCGATGTTTCTCCAGCTTTGGAGTGCATGCCTATCACCTGCGGGCAGGGCCCACACAGATGTGAGACCTGTTAGTAGTATCAATACATACACTTGGCTTAATGCCCTGCTGCCAAGGTCTTGAAATTCTTACTAATTTTTAAACTAGGTCTTTGCATTTTCAGGCAGCTGGTCCTGCCTGAGGATTTTGTTAAGATGCAGATCCTGGTTCAGTGTATCTGGGGTTCTGCAGTTCTAACAAACTGCCAGATAATGCTTGTTATTGGTCTAAGACCACACTTTGAGTGGCAAGACCCAGTCTTCCACTCTCTTCCACAGTTTCTAATACTTCCTCTTCTTAGAAGGACACCAGTCATATTGGATTATGACCACCCATAGGACCTCCTTTTACCTTAATCACCTCTTTAAAGGCTCTACCTCCAAATACAGTCACATTCTGAGCTTAGGACTTCAACATATGAATTTGGGGGGTGGGGGAACACAATTCAGCCCATAACAGATACAGAGGACAAAGCCAAACAGAAATAACATGCGTCAGTGGGTCCACATGCAGCCCATTTTTGATTTCAGCATTCACTGCAACACACCTTTTATTCTCAGGTGAATATTATTCGTTGAGGGCGAGGAGTTCTTCCACGGCTGGCAAGCAGTGTGTGCAAGGGCTTTTGACTCTCTCCTCTGTTACTGACCACGGAGAACTTGGGCAAGTTCCTTCACGTCGCTGGGCCTTAGCGTTTTTCCTGTGAAAGGAGGATGACAGTAACGCCTGCCTCATAGGATTATCGTGAAGATTAAATGAGGTAACCTCAGATCTCTTCGTTCCTGTTGGGCGAAAGAAACTGCCAGCAGTTTGGTATAGATTACCCTTGAAGAGGTCTTTGGAGTCGTCCTTACCTAAGGAAAGTTCTAGTGGGACTGATGTTTAACTGAGTGAAGGGGCTCCTCCTTGCATGTAGGGCTCCAGGGATGGGGAGGGGCCAGTTTGCAGAGGGAACCCAGGGATCTTCTGGGAGGGAAAAGTCTCGCTCCTTTCTCTATTCCCAAACCTTCTCCCTGAGAGTTGGAGTTAGGGAGATACATGGAGGTACTTGTGGGCAACTCGGAAAAGGATTCAGAAGCAGAAAAAGCAACAGGTCCAAATTGTTACCGAGCCCAAGCTCGTACTGCTCGCCGCGCGACAGGCCAATAAATCCAGAGACAAGTTGTTGGGGCAAGAAATAACCACTTGATTGGGAAGCCAGCAGACCGAGAAACTGGTGGACTACTGTCCCAAAGAACCATCTTGCCCGGGTTTGGATGCTAGTTTCGTTTATGGATCAAAGAGTGGGAGGCGAGGAGATAAAGTAAAAAACGTGATAAGTTGTTAACAGATATTTCCTGGTTCCTGCCACTCTCTGGAGGGGATGTGTTAATTCCTTCTTTCCTGGAGCCATTCACAGGTGGGCCTGGTCAGGAGGTTTCCTGTGAGCTAAACAAAGGTATTTTAGCTGAACACTCAGGCATGGGAGGCAGGGTTCTTGGAGATGGGCCTTTATGTATACTTTAAGCTATAAACAACATCACTTTAGTGATAAACTTGTAGCAAAAGCATTAGAATACAAAGGTTAAAGTAAAAGAAACAGATAATATGGAGTCAAATTTGTTCTTCCCTATTACTAACTGAGTCCAGAGATGTGGGACTTGTGGCCAGGCTTGGCAATAAACCCAGAAAGGAGAGTGCAAGATGGGGATTCTGGGTCCTTTAAGTGCTTGATGCTGTCATTGGTTCTGCCTATCCCTCGAGGCCAGTGTATTTTAAGAACAATAACCCCAGAGGCTCAGCTCTATTAGGAATGACAAGGAGTCTCTCCAATGAGCATAATCTAGAGGCACCTTCTTCCCTTGAAAAACTGCTAGTGAAGAACGGGGTTGGTGAGCTGAGGTCCCACCTCTGCAGCATCTCAAGCAAGGATTGGGCTACACGTCAGCTCTGCTGCTGCCATCTTGCAAAGTTATCGAGAAGCTGGGTCCCATCCCCACCCTCCTGGCTTCCAGTGAATGTGGCTACCCATTGGGGAATAAAAGAGAACTGTGGATGATTCGGCTGTGAGCCCCCTCAGGGAGTGTAACCTTGGGGGACATACAGTTCATCCTCAAAGAATTCCCCCTTTCCCCCCTATAAGACATTCTGCTCTAGCAACTGGGGTTATAGCAGGAGCAGAGAACTGGGGCTTAATCCATGACCAGCTTAATCCACCGCCCACCATGACCAGCTTCCACCACACTCAGTACCCTTCACTGCAGTCCATCCACTGAAATGGGATCAAACCTGTGTGAACTTCTTGCCAGAAGACACATGTCACGGCTCCCGGGTTCCAGATGCCTAAAGGCAAGGGGGATGGAGCCCTGGGGACAGGTTGACGAGACTTCTGAACTTCCAGCTCTTACCAGCAGGTGGAGCCTCAAATAATGTAATCTGGGAAGTGACTGAGAATATTGTACCCAGCAAGAGGGAACCCTCTAGAATGTAGTACAGTCTCTAACACACAGTAACTACCTGTGGAAAAAAATGATAGTTATTATTATAGGAAAAGTAATTACTCACATAATCCCCCCCCCACCACCACCATTTTGTTTTTACAAAATGGAAAGAAGAGAAGGAATTTCTCTCTACCAGCAGAAGAATGAAACTCTAGTTGGGAATATAATTTCCCCTCAATCTTAAAGGATTGAGTAGAGGATATGGAAAGTCCTGAAGTTCCCTCCTCACCTCTCTCACCTTTCCTTCTACCCTTACTCCTCCAGTTTCCACCGCCTGTTACAGCTATAACCATAGCAACCCAGCTGGTGGGAAAGTATGGAAACTCCTACTCATTCTCTAGATTCAGGTAAGTCTTCGCCTTGTCTGTGAAGGCTCTTTGCATCCTCACTGCAGCCTCAGAGGAGACAACCTCGCTGTTACCCAGCGTGGGTGTCCTGTGCACACCTGTCTTACACACTCATTGCATTGCTTCAGAACTCTGTTTACTTGTTTGTCTCTGTCTCAACCCCATGATCTCCTTGGGCATATCTGCACCCCCTGTGTTTGGTTTGGTGTGTGGTACAAAGGAGCTGCTCAGGGGATTTCCATTCATGAATGTCAGAAACTTAAAGGAGGAAGGGAGGAGACTGCACTGAATTGGCGTGAGAGGGGGTGGGAGGCAGGTTGTCCCAGGAATGGCGTTGAGCCAGAGCGGCCTCAGAGGACAGAAATCATGTCCTCAGCCAGGAAAGCTGTACCTGGCATGCAGGCTGTTCCAGGCAGGAAAGGGAGGAAAGAAATTGCAGAAAAGCAATGGGGCTAGAAATAGTGGTGGACAGATGGAACGGGGAGGGAGAAGCTGACATTCAGATCAGCGTGCAGCCCTAGAGGGTCAGGACCAGAGGTTCAAGGCTGAGACTTGGTGAGAGGGGGCTCAAGGCCTATTTTTAAATGGTGAAGTCTGACTGTAGGGGCGTGGCTTGCAGGACTGCGTAGTTTAGACAGAGCAAAACGTCTGTGCAGAATTCTTCGTTGGCTCAGGGAGATGGGAAGGGAATCAATCCAGAACGAATACCTTATAATCACACTTTTACCCTTTTAAACTGCTAAATTACAGACGTCATCTCACTCTTAAAAGCAATGTGGAGTGATAGCCAAGCCGGCCTGGTTTCAAACCCCACTTATTAGCTCTGTGAATTTAGAGAAGTCACTTCAGGTCTCTGACCTTCATTATATTCTGTCAGTGAAGGATATTAAAACCTTCCTCAAAGGACTAATAAGGAAAATTTAAAATAATGTGTGTAAAGTGTTTAGCACAGGGCCTGACACAGGTAGACATTTCATACTAATTCCATACTTTTCAGTGCCAGCAAGGAATGTGTTTCTCAAATCTTTCTTTCTGAATCCATCGAAACTGCCCCAAATCTTATCAAGATTTGTTTTTTAAATGGGGTGTGAGTGCTCAATACGATTGCACAATCCAAAATTGGTCCAGACGGCCTCTTTCAGGTTCTGCAGAGGACCGCGTAGGTGCTTGCCAGCTTTTGAACTATATTCTTCTTCTGTCTCTCATCTGTTACCTGGGGGATGCAATCTGTGCCATTTTATTTTCCTGTCCTTTCACCTTTGAGTGATGAGGCAATAATCGTTGCTGCAGGAGCATTTATTCAGTGAAGCTATTTCACCAGCCTTTCACCCTCAAATATACTCTTTGTTCCCCAACTGAAAATTGGGCTGTCTTTCATGAACAGAGATGACACCATGGCACTCTTTACCTTCAGTGAGTGGGCTTTGTTTGTTTTCTTACAATAACAATAGGTGGTGGTAAGCTACCCACAAATATGTTTCATTGGGATCTCAGACTTGTTAGTAAGAAACATGATCGGAGGACTGAACCAGGAGGCTGGAAATTTGTGCAATTACAATTCCAACCTTAGCCATAAAACTGTCCCGTATCAAAGGATGGATGGGTGGACATATAGACTGAAATTTCAAGTAAGGAGTCTCTAGGATGGCTCTCTTTTTATGATAACCAGCTCCCACGGGGAAGGAGGGAGTGGTCTCCTCTATGTTATATCATTAATCCACTCTCAGCACATCACCTGTCATTTGTCACTCCTTTATAATAATAATGAGATTCTGTAAACACAATGGAAAAGACATAAGGGTCCGTTTTCAATTTAAGGCGAAACCAAGGGCAAAACACCCATTTTATCTGGTTTACTAATGAGAGATATTTGGAGATAGCCAATAGCACTCGTTGTGCCTTAAAGCTGGCCATAGAAAAATTACCCATACAGTGAAATGGCCAGCATATCCCAAAGAATTCAAGTCTGTATATGTTTCATTCCCAAATGAAGGTGGGTTCTAGATGGATTTTGCCACTTGTTAGATGTATGGCCTTAGGTAATTACCTGACCTTCCTGAACGTGTTTTCTTGTCTATAGATTAGGAAAAATAATAATAATTAAAAAGAGATAGTAGCTTACAAAAAAGGTAGAACTATAATGCTAAACAACAAACACTTGGAAGATTGACAGGTGATTGCAGTTAAAATGTTTTAAGTTCCTTACACTGTATTGAAGGGAGGTAAAGCTATTGACTAACTTTAAACTTTGTTAAAATAGTTACACCTTTTATTGAGTAATCAATTTAAGAATGCAAATAGAATATATAACTTTCAAATGAGTAGAAGAGAAAAGTGGGAGAATCCAGAAAACTCGGTCAATTAAGTGGAACTGAGTTAAAAGAAATAAAGTATGGTAGGAAAAGTCAAAATAAGGTAGTAGAAATAACCCAATATGCATCAATAAAAATAAGTGGAAAGGGATTGAATTCACCAGTTGGAAAGTAGAGAATCTCAGATAGATTTTAAAGAAGAAAATACTCTTTGCTGTTTACAAGAGATACCATTTTAGAAGGATGAAAACCATCTAACTAAATAAACTAAAATTACCTAACTCTCAGACAAAAGCTAACTAAAAGAAATATGATGTAGCTACATTATTATCACACAAAACAGACTTAAGGGAAAAAAAATAAAAGCATCACTAGAAAGAGAGAGGGTCATTATAGAATGATGAAAAGAGTAATTTCCAGACAGTCGTAAACATTTCTGGACTTGTGTGTACCTACTAACGTGTCCTTAAAATATTTACAGCAAAAATGGACAGAATTACAAAAAGAAATTAACAGTTCCCAATCATAGTTGCAAAATTTTAATATACCACTTTCAGAATAGATAGATAAAGCAGATAAAAGAAAAGTAGGCAAAAGAAAATAAATGTGAACATAGTTGCTTTACAATATTGTGTTGGTTTATACTGTACAGCAAAGTGAATCAGCTATACGTATACATATATCCCCTCTTTTTTGGTATACTCCAATAAAAAAATTTTAAAAAAAGAAAAATGTGAACAAATTTAATCAAATGACATACAGAACTCTGTGCTCAATAATTCAACATTATATTGATACATGCTTTTCAAGCACACATAGAACATTTATAAAAACTGACCCCAAACTGGGTCACACAGACATCTCTACAAACACAGAATAATTTATATAATTTAAATTACATTATCTGTCTAAAATACAATGAAATTAAAAATACTTTAGAAAAAACATAACCAATCACCCCATCATACTGTACATAGTTAGAAAAACACTTTTCTAAAAAATACATTGATCAATTAAGAAATTATTATAAAAATTATTAAATATTTACTACAAAATAACAACCAAAGAACTATATATCAAACAGCTAAAGCAGTTTTTGAAAGGAAATTTATAACCTTAAATGTATGTATTAGGGAAAAAGAAAGATAAATAATTTATCATGCAATGAAAGCAATTAGAAAAGAGCCACAGAGTGTATACCAAAGAAAGGTGGGGGGAACTAAAGATAGGCTCAGAAATTAATGAATAGAAAATAAGGAAATAAGAAAGAATATCAACAACACCAAAAACTTGTTTTTTGAAAAGATTAATATACTAGACAACCCTCTAGTGAGATCTATTAAAAGGAGAGAGGAGACATAAACTATACCAGAAATGAAAAGAAGTATATAATTACAGTAAATTTTAAAATAATAAGAAAATATCATAATCAACTTTATGCCAAGATATTTAAAATGTAGATGAAATGAGCAGGTTTTTTTGACAGCTATAAATCATTAAGATTAAGTCAAGAAGAAACAGAAAACTTCAGTGGGCTTTATAATAAAGAATTTGAATCATTAATTCAAAATCTATCCATGATAAAACAATGAGAAATTGTTTTTAGTGAACAGATTGATAAAAATCAAAACATCTGATAATGCCAAGAATTGTCAAGGATGAAGGGAAATATGAATTCTCAAACACAGATGATGGGAATGTAAATTGGTATAACCACTTGGGAAAGCCAGTGGCAGTGTCTACTAAAATTGTAGATCTGCACATACCCTATGACCGCCCCCCACCCCAGGAATTCTACTTCCAGGAATTTGCTCTAGAAAAAGTCTGGCATGTGTCTACAGGAACAGATGTACAACACTGGTCATTGCAGTATCTTTTGAAATAGTGCAAAACAGAAAGTTATATAAATTTCTATCAGTAGGAGGTTAGATAAGTAATGTATGTTATGTATATGCATATTGAAAGCGAGGGAGACACTACCTATTAGGTGAAACGAATGAACTTAGATACATTTTTCAATAAAGATAAATCTTAAAAGCAAAACTTTGAAAAGGCAAGTGGCAAAAGGATACATATAGTATGATATTATGTAAAAGTTTTAAGAACACAAAGTAATAATATCCATTATGGATTCAGATAGATAATAGACACATACAATTTTAAAACCTTGTTGGGATGATTCAAATCAACTTAAAGACAGTGGGTTCTTTGGGGAAGAAGGGAGGGAAACGGGATGGAAAAGTACTTAATCATATCTGCAATGTTTTATTTCTTTCAGGAAAAATTAAATGTGTCAAATCTGGGCAGTGTTTATGGATGTTCCTGTTATTCGGTGTATTTCTTTTGTACACTCGAAATGTTTGTGACATTTTAAAAAATAGAGAAAACAGTACCGGCTCTGTCTTCTTTTATAAACATTAAAGGATACTTTTCAAATGTTCTGTAAACAACAAAGCTCTACACAAAGGTGAATGAGTGTCCTCTTCCGCTGTCCTGACGGTGGATGTCTCATTTCCTGTGTGGCAGAGCCTGCGGCAGAGGTGGGGAGCCAAGCTGAGCCTCTCTCACCTGTTCCTACAAGGTCAATGTTAAGATCAGATCCAAGAGGGCATGCTGGCTCCAGCTCAAGTGGCATGTGGAGATGGGTAGAGTCAGAAGTGTGGAGAACCAGAATTGGGAGCTAAGAAAGGCAACCAAAAGGAGGGAAAGTGTTCTACGAGGATGAAAACCAGGGCCCGGGGATCTCACCAGGCCGAAATGGAAATGGCGTGAGCAAATTCTGCAGATGAGGGCTGAGGTCCACAGCAGGTTTTCAAGTGGCTTCGTAAGTTAGCTCTTTGTGGAGAATGGAACAGACAGGGGGTAGAGCTGTTATTACTTCTGTTAGATGCGGTACCTTGCAGTTCTGTGGAGATGGTTCTCCTTGTTCAGGCTGCTGCTTTGGTGATGCTTCTTGCTCTTGAGACGCAGGCTGCGTTTCTCATATGCTGGCCTCGTACTGTGGAGTAAAATGGTTGTATTTACCGTGAGCTAAGTGCGTGGGCTCTAGGGTCAAAGAGACTAGAGTTGAATCTACAACTTACTAGATGTGTGCTCTTGGAACAGTTGTTTAATTTCTCTGAGGCTTCATTTTCGCATCTGTAAGATGGGGCTAATGAAGGGGCCACCTCCACAGGGATATTAAGGAATCAATTGGCAGCATGATGCGTGGCACATGAAACACTTCATGAGGTTGACCATTTTCTGTAAATAATAATAATAATAATGGTCCATGAATACCGTCAGACATCTAAAAACAGCAATATATTTCACCCAAGTGTAGACCTTTGTCTTATTCCAGAAAAGTGTCAGGAGAGATGATACTAATTACCCAATTAACAAAAGGCAGTTGATCCTTTCTGGGACCAGTCCCTTTGCAAACAGCACACAAGGTTTCCAGGCAGCAGTGCCTATGTCCTCAGCTGACAGTCACAGCAAATTCCTCAGCCTTGTGAAACCAGTCGGATCAGGACACATGGCTTCTAGTAATTCCTTTAGTTCCTGCTTTGGCCAAGTCTGTAAACTGTGGTAACCAACGAAGCTGGTTCTAATATTTGGTTAAGAGAGAAACAGACAATTAACAGAAAATGTATTCTGGAACTAGATAGGATGATTGCACAACATTATGAATGTACTAAATGTCACTAATGACAAATTTATGTTATGTGGATTTTATCACAAAAGAGAGAGAGATGCAAGGGTAACTTCTGAGATCCACAGACTAATTCATCAGATGCAAAATTAGACTACAATTCCAGTAACGACCAGAGGAGACAAGAAGTCACTTTATGAATTGACGGAGATGCATAAAAGATGCAAATATATTGGACTTCCCTGGTGATGCAGTGGTTAAGAATCCGCCTGCCAATGCAGGGGACACGGGTTCAATCCCTGGTCCGGGAAGATCCCACATGCCACGGAGCAACTAGGCCCGTGCGCCACAACTCCTGAGCCTGTGCTCTAGAGCCCACGAGCCACAACAACTGAGCCTGCGTGCCACAACTACTAAAGGCCGTGCACCTAGAGCCCCTGCTCCGCAACAAGGGAAGCCATCGCAATGAGGAGCCCATGCACCGCAATGGAGAGTAGCCCCCGCTTGCCGCCAACTAGAGAAAGCCCATGAGCAGCAACGATGACGGAAGGAAAGAAGGAAGGAAGGAAGGGAGGAAAGAAGGAAGGAAGGAAAGAAGGAAGGAAGGAAGGAAGGAAATATATTGTGCATAACAGATAAAAGTATTCCGTGTCATACAAGAGACCTTTAGCTTGTCAAGGTGAACTGAAAGCCAGATCTGTCCAGCCTCTAAGAAGCAACTACATACGATTTGAATTCAGCTTTATGGGAATAAACGCAATGTGACAGGTTCCACTGGTGCCCCTCTCTTGGTGTGGTGATGGTAGTATGGTTCTTCGTCTCTCTAAGTTGTCTGTCATAGGACTTAACATTTCCTAAGAATGACATAAAACTTACAGACTGTTCTTTCTTTTCCCAAAATTAAAGTCAGGTATTTGTTATTTTTGGCTTCATATGCTTCAAGAGGAAATAAGAATGTGTTGCTTAGAAGACTTCTGACATAAAGGATCTTTTGCTATATGCTAAAGGGTTTCCAATTCAAGTGAAAGTTGGAGCCTCACTTTCGACCTTCAAGGTCCCGGCACAGGAGGCAGCATCTCTGGGGCGGAGAGGTTCCAAGTGCATCTCGGTGTACACAGCAGCCGTCCCTGAGGGCTTATGCTGGGCCCGGCACTTTGCTAAACTCATCACAAATGTCATCACAGTTAATTGTCACAACATTCCTATGAAGGCAGAGACTATTATTGTCCACATTTTATAGATGATGAATCGGATGCTTATAGATATTCACTTTCCCAAATTTACATGGCTAACAGGTGGCAGAGCTAGATTAGAACTCAGGGCAGTACGACTCCAAGTACTGAGCCATTTAACCACTTAGCTCTACAACCTCTCTGTTCCACCTCAGTGGACAACTGAATTTCACCATTTTTTTTCTCCACCTCTTGCTCTGCTTTCCTCTGGGCTGACTTTGTCCTCAAGTGAGTTTTTTCTTTTTTCTTAATTTTATTGGAGTATAGTAGATTTACAATGTTGCATTCGTTTCAGGTGTACAGCAAAGTGATTCAGTTATAATATACATATATTCACTCTTTGAAAAAACGGGCTTTTTCTCCATGGCAGCAAAGATGGCCCCAGAAGCTCTGGGTTTGCATGATTCTTGGCATCTGTGCTTTCCCGAGGGAGACAAAGTGTGATAATTGTCCTGGAGAGGGCTCTGTAGTAAGTTCCCTGAAAATGCTCACCCCAGCAATTCTCCCCTTTCCTCCGTGAGCAGACCACTCCTCCATTAAGATGCAGAGTCTGTTTCCTTTCCTCTTGAATCTGAGATGGTTTTCCTCCATCAATACAATGTGATGAAAGTGACATTCAGGAGCTTCAGAGTCCAGGCCTTTAAAATACCAGCAGCCTCTGTTTTCATACGCATGCCATAAAGAAGCCCAGGCTACAGTACTGGAGAAAGGCCACAAGGGGCAGCCCTGAAGGATGAGATATGTGTGGAAGGAGGCCAGTGGAGGAAAATCAAGGCCCCACAGCTGAAGTCATCAATCACCATAGCCTGGACCTTCCAGCTCAGCCCAACTGCCAGCTAAACCAGCTGCATGAGTAAATCCAGCCAACACCACATGTGGCAGAAGAAAGCCCCGTCAACCCACAGAATCATGAGAAATAATAAATCGTTGTTGTTTAAAGTTGCCAGGTTTGGAGATGAATGATTATGCAGTGATTGGCTTGGCGTGGGTAACATCACATGTCCAGGAGCACATAGGCCTCTGATTGGAAAGGTGTGCTTTTCCTCCATCCTCCCTTGAAACCTCAGTGGCTGCCCATAGAAATACTAGGCAGGTGAGAAAAAAAAAAAAACCTATGTCCACCTGCTTTGTGTGGGTTTATATTAATGTAATCTTCAGAAAGAGCAAAGACTTTGGGGTCCAAATATCTGTATTTGAATACTTGGCTCTCTCTCTTTCCAGTGAGTCACCATGAATAAGACATATTGCCTCTCTGTGTCTTTCTAAAAACTAGGGAAAAAAAATCTTAATTTTGCATACAGGGTTCCTTTGTGGATCTGAAGTGAGAGTTATTCCACAACATTTACTGAGCTCTTCCAATAGACTTGACAGTACCCATTACATTGTCAGCGCGTTGAGAACAAACTTTTTGTACTATCACATTTTCTAAAGTTCCAAAATTATTTATTGAATGAATAAATGGTGACAGATCCTAGTGACACAAAGACGAATAGAGAACTGATTTCTGAAAAGTTCAAAGTTAATGGTAAAGAATGTGTACAAAACTACAAAGTGGTATACAAGATTTTTTATTTTTACTATTTTACCTTTTAAATACAGTGATTCACTAATTTATTAATTAGATTTGCTAACTCTTCCCACCTCATTCCCAAGGGGATGTGCAGACGCTTTAAAAAATTATCAAATATAAAAGGATTAAATATCGATAAGAAAATTAGGGCAAAGGGAGAATAAAGGTCAGAGCAATGATTTATTAAACTATAACTTAATTGCAGCATACCTTGGCTTTTTAAAGCTGGTATCTTCACTTAAGGTAATTAATCTATCACTGCCAAGATTTCTAGAAGCAATAAAATCTGTTAACTTAGTCACCTGTAGTTTTGCCATAAATAAGTTCACTCAGATTTCACTCTACATATCAGTTGGTAAGAAAGGTCCTGGAAACCGCACCTCCTCCAATTAAGTTAAGTTGGCCAGTTCAGTCTAGGAATGTAGCCACTCTGTATATGGTGATCAGGTGGGAAGCAGTGGAGACCAGCAGGTAAAAACTGGAAAGGAGCTAGTAGCTAAAAAACAAACTTCAGGCTCATGACTCTATCACTTACTAGATATATGACCTTGAGCAGGTCATCTTTCTTAGCCTCAGTTTCCTTATCAGTAAAATGGGTGAATAATAATACTGGCAACACATGTAAAAATGCTCATCATCACTAATTATTAGAGAAATGCAAATCAAAACTACAATGAGATAATACCTCATACAGGTCAGAATGGCCATCATTAAAAAGTCTACAAATAATAAATGCTGGAGAGGGTGTGGAGAAAAGGGAACCCACCTACACCGTTGTTAGAAATGTAAATTGGTGCAGCCACTATGGAAAACAGCATGGAGATTCCTCAAAAAACTAAAAATAGAGTTGCCATATGATCCAGCAATCCCACTCCTGGTCATATACCCAGACAAAACTCTAATTCAAAAAGATACAGGACACGGGGCTTCCCTGGTGGCGCAGTGGTTGAGAATCCGCCTGCCAATGCAGGGGACACGGGTTCGAGCCCTGGTCTGGGAAGATCCCACATGCCGCGGAGCGGCTGGGCCCGTGAGCCACAATTGCTGAGCCTGCGCGTCTGGAGCCTGTGCTCCGCAACAAGAGAGGCCGCGATAGCGAGAGGCCCGCGCACCGCGATGAAGAGTGGCCCCTGCTTGCCATAACTGGAGAAAGCCCTCGCACAGAAACGAAGACCCAACACAGCCATCAATAAAATAAATTAAAAAAAAAAAAAAAAAAGATACAGGACTTCCCTTGTGGTGCAGTAGTTAAGAATCTGCCTGCCAGTGCAGGGGACACGGGTTCGATCCTTGGTCATGATATCATTTATATGTGGAATCTAAAATACAACACAAATGAACCTATTTATGAAACAGAAACAGACTCACAGACGTAGAGAACAGACTTGTGGTTGCCAGGGGTAGGGGTGGGGAGGATTGGAAGTTTGGGATTAGTAGATGCAAACTATACATAAGATGGATAAACAACAAGGTCCTACTGTATAGCACAGGGAACTATATTCAATATCCTGTGATAAACCATAATGGAAAATAATATGAAAAAGCATATATATATGTATAACTGAGTCATTTTGCTGTACAGCAGAAATTAACACAACATTGTAAATCAACTATACTTTAATAAAATTAAAAAAAAATAGTACTGGCCACATAGGGCTGTTGTGAGAATTAAATGAGATAATCTGCATAGCACATAGTACATTTTCCTAAGTGTTAGCTATTATCACCATTGTAGTGGAGAGAAGATGGACTGTGGGAGGGAGAGGGTCTCTGGATCTTTGGCAGGTGTAATTTTATTGTAAGTCTGAGTAAGTGGGTATTAATTAGGACACTTTGGTGGCAAGTGGAATGTAGGTAATACTGATAGTTTGAAAATTATTAATGTGCTTTTATATTTAGTTTGTCAGAGTACATGATCTTCACCTTAGTCTTCCTGAGGCATCCTTCTGCCTAGGGAGATTAAAAGTGTTACAGAGGAATGCAGAGACGAAAACCAGCTCTGGCACTCGAAAATAGGATTTTTCTGCACTACTCTAGCTTTGCAAGTCAGGCTATTAAGAGAGGATTGCATACCTTCCTTTACCTCCATTTTATTTATCAAGGTCTCGGCTTGTTGAGTTCCAAGGAAGAAGAAGAAGGGAAAGCCTGCCCTTTCTTGGCCCCAGAAGTGTTATTAGAGAATAGGAAGCAAACCAAGTGTTTAAACGTGGGGTCCAGTTTTCCCTCTCTGGGCTTCAGCAAGAGTGTTTCGCCCTGCTGTCCGTTTGGGGCTCTGGGAAGGAGGCACCTTGACAGCTGTTCTAAAGCAACTAGGAGAGCGGTCACATCACATCCACTAAATTTGGTAGCTCAGCTGGGTCAGACAGAGGCAGTCTGGAAGTGTAGGTTTTCTGAGTTGCTCTCAAGCATCAAGGGGCTGCGGTAAGCCTGCTCTGCTGGAGCAAGGCCATTCCCCCCATCCCAGAAGCTGGTGGGACACCAGAGGGAGTGGACCACTGACTGGGGGCTAAATGGAGGCTGAGACAGAAGCTCATGGGTCTGCAGCCAGGAATGATGAGAAGAGGCCACGACAGCAAAGAGGAGACCTGACTGTATCCTCCACTACAACCCCCCTCACCGCCCCCCCAGTAATGTTGTTGAAAGAAGTTTGTTCTGTATGACCTTAACCCCTTAACCACTCTGGGCATCCAGCTCCTCATCTATAAAGTGAAGAGGTAGTTGGTATAATCTCCAAAGCTCCCTCTAAATCATGAAATTCCATGATTCTACCATTTAAATCAATGTCAAATCTTCTCCTAATGCATACAGTTTGTAATATTAAGACAACCTAATCAAAGTCACAGACTAAACCTGGTATCCCATGAAAAGGAGTTATAAGGCCTCATACTTAATAAATTTCAGACATACTATTAATACCTTGATAAAAATATCCTCTGTTATTATATTCAAGTAAAAGATTAAACAGAATTAACAAGCTTCAATTTTATTAATTTCAAGGTCAGATGTTAAAACTCTATATTCCTTACTACTCAGCAATAAAATGCAGCAAACTATTGATACATAGAACAACATGGATGAATCTCAAAATAATTATTGAGTGAAGGAAGCCAAACACAAAAGGGTATGTACTGTCTGATTCCATTTGTATTAAACTTTCTGTCCATAATGACAGAAGGCAGATCAGTGGTTGCTTGGGAGGGGGGTTCACAGAGGGGATTACAAAAAGGGCTTGAGGAAACTTCTGGCGGTGGTAGATGTGTTCACTATCTTGATTATTGGTGATGGTTTCATGAGTGTATGTATATGTTAACTTAGGAAATTGTACGCTTCAAATATGTGCAGATTATTGTATGTCGTTTATACTTCAGTAAGTCTGTTTTTAAAAAGATTACACTTTACAAAGCAAAAGAAACTTTATATTATTCCTTCATTTGTCAATCTCAGTAAGAAATATATGCTGAAATAAAAATTTTAACTCTTAACTATTATATATGAGGAGAAAAAAGAAAACAGTAAAAGAGAGTATATGAATATAATATAATATATATACACAATACATAACGTGTATGATTACATGGACTCCAAATAAGTTCTCACTCTTTAATGGGTCGCAACACTGAAATCAGATTAGCTAGACCTGACTAGAAAGTGGTCATCCCACAAAGTAATAAAATATTAAATCATAAGATGCCATGCAGGGGGCTTCCCTGGTGGCGCAGTGGTTAAGAATCCGCCTGCCAATGCAGGGGACACAGGTTCGAGCCCTGGTCTGGGAAGATCCCACATGCCGTGGAGCAACTGGGCCCGTGAGCCACAACTACTGAGCCTGCGCGTCTGGAGCCTGTGCTCCACAACAAGAGAGGCCGTGATAGTGAGAGGCCCGCGCACCGCGATGAAGAGTGGCCCCTGCTCGTCGCAACTAGAGAAAGCCCTTGCACAGAAACGAAGACCCAACACAGCCAAAAATAAATTAAAAAAAAAAAAAAGATGTCATGCATTTCTGAAGTATATATCGTCCAAGATACTTAAACTTCAAGGATTTAAATAATCATGTCATTTGCTTAGGTTATGCTTAATCAGTACTGAGATGATGTTCACTTCCTTTTGGATGCTTTGCCTGCAACTATAGTAGGTTTTCACCAGTGAGCAGTTATGTATCAGGTATAGTCACCAGGTGTAAATGGCAGGTCTTCCACCTCAGATGTGGGTAACTGAGAGAGAGCAGCAGAAACGAGCACTCACCTTTAAAAGACTTAATGAGAACTCTTCAAAATGACATTTATCAATATTGGTCATGTTCATTTGTTTTAACTTTAAAAGCAATATTAGAAATCAACATTGAAGAATAATTTGATTCTTTTCTTGCAAATTCCTAATTGTTACAACTTTTGGTCCTCTTCTTTGGAAAGAAAGTCTTTTAAGAAGCAAGCACTGCAACTCACAGAGACAGCATGAGAAAAGTGTGTCAGAGTCACGAAAAACACAAGTCCCTTGTTCTGAAGAAATGTGTGGATTTGAAAAGATTAGCAGAAGACCAGCTCAATTCATGTAATGGCATACACATTCTTAGTAAAAAATTCAAAATGCTTTTTTTTTAACATCTTTATTGGAGTATAGTTGCTTTACAATAGTGTGTTAGTTTCTGCTGTGTAACAAAGTGAGTCAGCTATGCGTATACATATATCCTCACATCCCCTCTCTCTTGCGTCTCCCTCCCACCCTCCCTATCCCACCCCTCTAGGTGGTCACAAAGCCCTGAGCTGATCTCCCTGTGCTATGCGGCTGCTTCCCACTAGCTATCTATTTTACATTTGGTAGTGTATATATGTCCATGCCATGCTCTCACTTCGTCCCAGCTTACCCTTCCCCCCACCGTGTCCTCAAGTCCATTCTCTACATCTGCGTCTTTATTCCTGTCCTGCTTTGTGTTTTCAGGGTGCTAAGCTAGTGTGCAACAAGATTAAGGCCATATCCATTAGACTTTGCATGTCTGGAGTCTAAAGTTGATTTTAGATTCTACGGTTTTCTTCTTTTATAGGCAGTGAGATTTTCAAAGCTGTGTTTCAGGGCACGTGGTA
Organism: Balaenoptera acutorostrata; assembly: GCF_949987535.1. Taxonomy (NCBI): domain Eukaryota; kingdom Metazoa; phylum Chordata; class Mammalia; order Artiodactyla; family Balaenopteridae; genus Balaenoptera; species Balaenoptera acutorostrata. Next base: position 25,895,455 of record NC_080072.1, on the reverse strand, counting down.
ACTCAGTTTTTGTAGGGATGGGTCGACAATTCCAGCTATATTTCGATTCACTGAAGGACCCCTTCATTCTGGAGTAGTTGATAACTTAAAACTCGCAAGGTCAGGACTATCCATATCTCATCATCCTGTCATTAGATGAATAGCAAAGGAGAATGAGCCAGACTACCAGCGAGGGAGAAGAGTTTGCTGCAATATGGATGAGAGAGAAAAAACATATGAAGTTACCCTATTTGGGAAGGTGGGTGGGAACTCTTGGGAGGCTAGGACAAAGTGTTTAGTGGCCATTTCCTCTGCTGGTAACAGCCCTCAGGTTTTACTTGTAGGGAAGTACCCCTCCCCCATTATCAGTTGTGTGGTTTGGGTGCGACTGACCCCAGTTCCAATTCTAGGATGGATTATAATTGGCTTAAGCCACCCTATGTGCCTTGGTCACCATGGTCTTTCCAAAATAGGCACACAATGCAATCTTTTTTTTTTTTAATTTAAAAATGTCAGCTTTTAATTGTTCATGCTAATACATAGGAACATAATTGATTTTTCTGATTGAACTTATATCCTGTGACCTTGATAAACATGCTTATTGTTAGTTCCTGTAGTTTTTTCTCTTTTTTTATACAGCAGGTTCTTATTAGTCATCAATTTTATACACATCAGTGTATACATGTCAATCCCAATCGCACAATTCATCACACCACCATCACCACCACCCCCCCACCCCGCCGCTTTCCCCCCTTGGTGTCCATACGTTTGTTCTCTACATCTGTGTCTCAATTTCTGCCCTGCAAACTGGTTCATCTGTACCATTTTTCTAGGTTCCACATATATGCGTTAATATACGATATTTGTTTTTCTCTCTCTGACTTACTTCACTCTGTATGACAGTCTCTAGATCCATCCACGTCTCAACAAATGACCCAATTTCATTCCTTTTTATGGATGAGTAATACTCCATTGTATATATGTACCACATCTTCTTTAGCCATTCGTCTGTCGATGGGCATTTAGGTTGCTTCCATGACCTGGCTATTGTAAATAGTGCTGCAATGAACATTGGGGTGCATGTGTCTTTTTTTTTTTTTTTGCATGTGTCTTTTTGAATTATGGTTTTCTCTGGGTATATGCCCAGTAGTGGGATTGCTGGGTCATATGGTAATTCTATTTTTACTTTTTTAAGGAACCTCCATACTGTTCTCCATAGTGGCTGTATCAATTTACATTCCCACCAACAGTGCAAGAGGGTTCCTTTTTCTCCATACCCTCTCCAGCATTTGTTGTTTGTAGATTTTCTTTTTTTTTTTTTTTTTTTTTTTTAATTTTTTTTTTTTTTTTATAGCTACTTTATTTATTTATTTATTTATTTTTGGCTGTGTTGGGTCTTCGGTTAGTGCGAGGGCTTTCTCTAGTTGCGGCAAGTGGGGGCCACTCTTCATCGCGGTGCGGGGACCGCTCTTCATCGCGGTGCGCGGGCCTTTCACTATCGCGGCCCCTCCCGTTGCGGGGCACAGGCTCCAGACGCGCAGGCTCAGTAGTTGTGGCTCACGGGCCCAGCTGCTCCGTGGCATGTGGGATCTTCCCAGACCAGGGCTCGAACCCGTGTCCCCTGCATTAGCAGGCAGATTCTCAACCACTGCACCACCAGGGAAGCCCTGTAGATTTTCTGATGGTGCCCATTCTAACTGGTGTGAGGTGATACTTCATTGTAGTTTTGATTTGCATTTCTCTAATAATTAGTGATGTTGAGCAGCTTTTCATGTGCTTCTTGGCCATCTGTATGTTTTCTTTGGAGAAATGTCTATTTAAGTTTTCTGCCCATTTTTGGATTGGGTTGTTTGTTTTTTTAATATTGAACTGCATGAGCTGTTTATATATTTTGGAGATTAATCCCTTGTCCGTTGATTCATCTGCAAATATTTTCTCCCATTCTGAGGGTTGTCTTTTTGTCTTATTTATGGTTTCCTTTGCTGTGCAAAAGCTTTTAAGTTTCATTAGGTCCCATTTGTTTATTTTTGTTTGTATTTCCATTACTCTAGGAGGTGGATCAAAAAAGATGTTGCTGTGGCTTATGTCAAAGAGTGTTCTTCCTATGTTTTCCTATAAGAGTTTTATAGTGTCTGGTCTTACATTTAGGTCTCTAATCCATTTTGAGTTTATTTTTTTGTATGGTGTTAGGGAGTGTTCTAATTTTATTCTTTTACATGTAGCTGTCCAGTTTTCCCAGCACCACTTATTGAAGAGACTGTCTTTTCTCCATTGTATATCTTTGCCTCCTTTGTCATAGATTAGTTGACCATAGGTGCGTGGGTTTATCTCTGGGCTTTCTATCTTGTTCCATTGACCTATGTTTCTGGGCTTTCTATCTTGTTCCATTGATCTATGTTTCTGTTTTTGTGCCAGCACCATATTGTCTTGATTACTGTAGCTTTGTAGTATAGTCTGAAGTCAGGGAGTCTGATTTCTCCAGCTCTGCTTTTTTCCCTCAAGACTGCTTTGGCTATTCGGGGTCTTTTTTGTCTCCATACAAATTTTAAGATTTTTTGTTCTAGTTCTGTAAAAAATGCCATTGGTAATTTGATAGGGATTGCATTGAACCTGTAGATCGCTTTGGGTAGTATAGTCATTTCCACAATATTGATTCTTCCAATCCAAGAACATGGTATATCTCTCCATCTGTTGGTATCATCTTTAATTTCTTTCATCAGTGTCTTATAGTTTTCTGCATACAGGTCTTTTGTCTCCTTAGGTAGGTTTATTCCTAGGTATTTTATTCTTTTTGTTGCAATGGTAAATGGGAGTGTTTACTTAATTTCTCTTTCAGATTTTTCATCATTAGTATATAGGAATGTAAGAGATTTCTGTGCATTAATTTTGTGTCCTGCAACTTTACAAAATTCATTGATTAGCTCTAGTAGTTTTCCCGTGGCATCTTTAGGATTCTCTATGCATAGTATCATGTCATCTGCAAACACTGACAGTTTTACTTCTTCTTTTCCAATTTGTATTCCTTTTATTTCTTTATCTTCTCTGGTTGCTGTGGCTAGGACTTCCAAAACTATGTTGAATAAGGGTGACAAGAGTGGACATTCTTGTCTTGTTCCTGATCTTAGAGGAAATGCTTTCAGCTCTTCACCATTGAGAATGATGTTTGCTGTGGGTTTGTTGTATATGGCTTTTATTATGTTGAGGTAGGTTCCCTCTATGCCCACTTTCTGGAGAGATTTTATCATAAATTGGTGTTGAATTTTGTCAAACGCTTTTTCTGCATCTATTGAGATGATCCTATGGTTTTTATTCTTCAACTTGTTAATATGGTGTATCACATTGATTGATTTGTGCATATTGAAGAATCCTTGCATCCCTGGGATAAATCCCACTTGATCGTGGTGTATGATCCTTTTAATGTGTTGTTGGATTCTGTTTGCTAGTATTTTGTTGAGGATTTTTGCATCTATGTTCATCAGTGATATTGGTCTGTAATTTTCTTTTTTTTTTTGTAGTATCTTTGTCTGGTTTTGGTATCAGGTGATGGTGGCCTCATAGAATGAGTTTGGGAGTGTTCCTTCCTCCGCAAGTTTTTGGAAGAGTTTGAGAAGGATGGGTGTTAGCTCTTCTCTAAATATTTGATAGAATTCACCTGTGAAGCCATCTGGTCCTGGACTTTTGTTTGTTGGAAGATTTTGAATCACAGTTTCAATTTCATTACTTGTGATTGGTCTGTTCATATTTTCTATTTCTTCCTGGTTCAGTCTTGGAAGGTTATACCTTTCTAAGAATTTGTCCATTTCTTCCAGGTTGTCCATTTTATTGGCATGGGGTTGCTTGTAGTAGTCTCTTAGGATGCTTTGTATTTCTGCAGTGTCTGTTGTAACTTCTCCTTTTTCATTTCTAATTTTATTGATTTGAGTCCTCTCCCTCCTTTTCTTGATGAGTCTGGCTAATGGTTTATCAATTTTGTTTATCTTCTCAAAGAACCAGCTTTTAGTTTTATTGATCTTTGCTATTGTTTTCTTTGTTTCTATTTCATTTATTTCTGCTCTGATCTTTATGATTTCTTTCCTTCTGCTAAATTTGGGTTTTGTTTGTTCTTCTTCCTCTAGTTCCTTTAGGTGTAAGGTTAGATTGTTCATTTGAGATTTTTCTTGTTTCTTGAGGTAGGCTTGTATAGCTATAAAATTCCCTCTTAGAACTGCTTTTGCTGCATCCCATAGGTTTTGGATTGTCGTGTTTTCATTGTCATTTGTCTCTAGGTATTTTTTGATTTCCTCTTTGATTTCTTCAGTGATCTCTTGGTTATTTAGTAACATATTGTTTAGCCTCCATGTGTTTGTGTTTTTTACGTTTTTTCCCCTGTAATTGATTTCTAATCTCATAGTATTGTGGTCAGAAAAGATGCTTGATATGATTTCAATTTTCTTAAATTTACTGAGGCTTGATTTGTGACCCAAGATGTGACCTATCCTGGAGAATGTTCCATGCGCACTTGAGAAGAAAGTGTAATCTGCTGTTTTGGGATGGAATGTCCTATAAATATCAATTAAATCTATCTGGTCTATTGTGTCATTTAAAGCTTCTGTTTCCTTATTTATTTTCACTTTGGATGATCTGTCCATTGGTGTAAGTGAGGTGTTAAAGTCCCCCACTATTATTGTGTTACTGTCGATTTCCTCTTTTATAGCTGTTAGCAGTTGCCTTATGTATTGTGGTGCTCCTATGTTGGGTGCATATATATTTATAATTGTTATATCTTCTTCTTGGATTGATCCCTTGATCATTATGTAGTGTCCTTCCTTGTCTCTTGTAACATTCTTTATTTTAAAGTCTATTGTATCTGATATGAGTATTGCTACTCCAGCTTTCTTTTGATTTCCATTTGCATGGAATAACTTTTTCCATCCCCTCACTTTCAGTCTGTATGTGTCCCTAGGTCTGAAGTGGGTCTCTTGTAGACAGCATATATAAGGGTCTTGTTTTTGTATGCATTCAGCAAGCCTGTATCTTTTGGTTGGAACATTTAATCCATTCACGTTTAAAGTAATTATTGATATGTATGTTCCTATGACCATTTTCTTAATTGTTTTGGGTTTGTTTTTGTAGGTCCTTTTCTTCTCTTGTGTTTCCCATTTAGAGAAGTTCCTTTAGCATTTGTTGTAGAGCTGGTTTGGTGGTGCTGAATTCTCTTAGCTTTTGCTTGTCTGTAAAGCTTTTGATTTCTCCATCGAATCTGAATGAGATCCTTGCCGGGTAGAGTTATCTTGGTTGTAGGTTTTTCCCTTTCATCACTTTAAGTATATCATGCCACTCCCTTCTGGCTTGTAGAGTTTCTGCTGAGAAATCAGCTGTTAACCTTATGGGAGTTCCCTTGTATATTATTTGTCGTTTTTCCCTTGCTGCTTTCAGTAATTTTTCTTTGTCTTTAATTTTTGCCAATTTGATTACTATGTGTCCCAGCAAGCTTCTCCTTGGGTTTATCCTGTATGGGATTCTCTGTGCTTCCTGGACTTGGGTGGCTATTTCCTTTCCCATGTTAGGGGAGTTTTCAACTATAATCTCTTCAAATATTTTCTCGGGTCCTTTCTCTCTCTCTTCTCCTTCTGGGACCCCTATAATGCGAATGTTGTTGCGTTTAATGTTGTCCCAGAGGTCTCTTAGGCTGTCTTCATTTCTTTTCATTCTTTTTTCTTTATTCTGTTCTGCAGCAGTGAATTCCATCTTTCTGTCTTCCAGGTCACTTATCCGTTCTTCTGCCTCAGTTATTCTGCTATTGATTCCTTCTAGTGTAGTTTTCATTTCAGTTATTGTATTGTTCATCTCTGTTTGTTTGTTCTTTAATTCTTCTAGGTCTTTCTTAAACATATCTTGCATCTTCTCGATCTTTGCCTCCATTCTTTTTCCGAGGTCCTGGATCATCTTCACTATCATTATTCTGAATTCTTTTCTGGATGGTTGCCTATCTCCACTTCATTTAGTTGTTTTTCAGGGGTTTTATCTTGTTCCTTCATCTGGTACATAGCCCTCTGCCTTTTCATCTTGTCTATCTTTTTGTGAATGTGGTTTTTGTTCCACAGGCTGCAGGACTGTAGTTCTTCTTGCTTCTGCTGTCTGCCCTCAAGTTCAGATTTTGTTGCTGCTTGATCTTTCACTCAGTCTTGAATTGTATCTGCTAGTTTAGGAGGGTCTCCTGTGGAGGCAGGGGCAGCTGTGGCTCACTGCAGGGGCAAGGACACAGGCAGCCAAAGTTCTGGGAAATATTCCTTGGTGTGAGCCCTCCCAGAGTCGCTGTTAGCCCGATCAAAGAGCCTGTAGGCTCACACAATGCAATCTTAGACTAGATGCAAGGAGACCTTGTGATGGGGGGAGGGGAAAGGGGGGAAGGAGAGGATGGAGGGGAGGGGAGTTTCCCTTTCATCATTGGGAACTCTCTTTCCCTGAAGAGTGATTATAAAAACTAGAGGCCTGGCCTTCTTGGTAATCAGTAACAAAATGTTACTGAGCGTTGGGGGCCCAGAGCTGCCAGGAATCCACTTTGTGGAGGACAAAGCCAGCCCAGCAGAGGGCAGAGGAAAAGCGTGGAGTGAAACAAGTCCTTAGTTGAAGTCACTTGAGCTACTGGATCAAAATATACCCCAAATCAGGGAATTTCATTGCGGTCCAGTGGTTAGGACTCTGTGCTTTCACTGCTGAGGGCCCAATCCCTGGTCTGATAACAAAGATCCCACAAGCTGCACAGCACGGCCAAAAAGGAAAGTTTAATTAAAAAAAAAAAAAAAAATATATATATATATGTTTATGTATACCCAAAATCAGATACCACTGTACTTTCAGTTAAATACACCAATAAATTCCCTTTATTACTTAAATGAATTTTCTATGACTTGAAATATAAAGAGTCCTAACTAATCACTGATCATTTTGCATGGTGTGTGGATAGTCCTAAAATATGCCTAAGATTAAAATGGTTAAACTGGTAAATTGTATGTTATGTATATTTTATCATAATTTTTTAAATGCTGCAACATCTGGAAAAAAATGCCCAAGTGTATGAGTCTAGAGCTTCTGAGTATCTGTAAAATCCCTGGAAAGGTCACCCAGTTGTTCAAAATTTACCTTTGCCAAAGTCCTCTATGAAGGCTTTTTTTTTTTTTCTGCAGGTCTGTGTAGGCATCCCCTAGATGGTAGCAGCTTTTTTTTTAACCATTTTTTAAAATTGAAGTATAGTTAATTTACAATGTTGTGTTAGTTTCAAATGTACAGCAAAGTGATTGTTATACATATTTTTTTTAGATTCTTTTCCATTATAGGTTATTACAAGATACTGTATTGAATATAGTTCCCTGTGCTATACAGTAGGTCCTTGTTGTTTATCTATTTCATATATAGTAATGTGTATATGTTAATCCCAAACTCCTAATTTATCTCTCCCCCTCCCCACTATCCCCTTTGGTAACCATAAGTTTGTTTTCTATGTCTGTGAGTCTATTTCTGTTTTGTAAATAAGTTCATTTGTATCATTTTTTTAGATTCCACATGTAAGTGATATTATATGATATTTGTCTTTCTCTGGCTTACTTAATATGAAAATCTCTAAGTCCATCCATGTTGCTGCAAATGGCATTATTTCATTCTTTTTTATGGCTGAGTAATATTCTATCATATATATATATATATCTCACATCTTCTTTATCCATTCCTCTTTCAATGGACATTTAGGTTGTTTCCATGTCTTGGCTATTGTAAATAATACTGCTATGAACATTGGGGTGCATGTATCTTTTCAAATTACAGTTTTCTCCAGATATATGCCCAGGAGTGGGACTGCAGAATCGTATGGGAACTGTATTTTTAGTTTTTTGAGGAACCTCCATACTGTTCTCCATAGTGGTACATCTGTTATTCTTTTATTATTTCCAGACCATCTGGGCCCTAGTAAAACAACAACAACAACAACAAAACTAGAACTAGCTCTCAGTTGGGTGCTTGTTCTGTACAAGTACTGTGCTGAGTAATTTATGTGTATCATCTGATTTTCTTTTAGTAGCTACTATTCTTATTATCATACCTATTTTATAGATGGAAAAACTGAGGTTTGGAGGGGTTAAGAAACTTGCCCATGCTTACACAGGAAGCAAGTGAAAAGGCCAGGACTTGAACTCTTTCAGGGCCACGTTGAAGGGTAAAGGCTCCCCATAATAATGTTAGTTACCAGTGGAAGAAGCCAAAGAGCCTGGTCCAAAGCCTCTGAGGCATAGAAAAACTCTAGCCAATGTTTCCTCCTCTCCAGGCAACAAAAGCAGAAAAACAAACATTGGTTAGCAGCACACATACTTCTGCATCAATTATATGAAACCCCAGGATCATTTATTTCTGATCAGAAGTTTCCCAACAAGCTCTACTTTGAGGAGGAAAAGAACTGAAATGTCTTCTGCCCTTGCTACTTTTGTACAGTCAGTGTATATGCTAGATTTGTAGTCAGCTGTGGGGTAAAGAGGATGGGAGTGGGGCAGGACAAGAGCTAGAAAGGGAGACTGAAGAGAAACTTGAAGGGTCCTGAATGACTTGACAAGGTTGTGGATTTCGAACAAGGTAGTGACTTAGACAGTTACCCGAGGACAAAGGTGAATCTGAGATGTTGCATGAGTTGGGTTCCAAGGAGATGAACTGGGGATGCCCCAAATTCTAAAATGGGCAGATTCTATAGTGGAGACTGGGCAGACTGGTATCAAGGTCTCCAAGTAGGAATGCACTCCAATAGGAGTGCACTATTGGAATGTCCAGGCTGGGATCGATGTCCAAATGTCCAGTCCAGGAAAAAGAACAAGGAGGAGATGTTGTTTGAATGTGGCTAAACCTGGGCACAAGGGAATGTTAATAACACCTAACATTTGAGTGATCATTTGGTGTCCGGCACCTTGCAGGCTTTACTTATACTATCTCATTTAATCCTCATCTATGAGGTAGGTGTAGATGAGGAAAGTGAAATTTAGAAAGCCATTTAACTCACCAAGTTAACTCAGTTAACTCACCAAGATGCCCCATCTGTCTAGCTACAGACACCTGGTCCTTGACATAGCCTCCCTCAGTAAGGAACTGAGAAAAGGCCTTGGGACTGGGAAGAGCATCTTGGCTATTGGTCTAGGGATAAAAGCTTGAGACCATGCTCTGGTTTCCAGCTAATTAGAGTAAGTCAGACTCTGGAGGTCCTGATAATGGCAAAAGCAGAATTGATTCTCTGAGTAGCCATAACTTTCATAATTTGATCAAAAAGGAATTGCTGAGCTGTATCATAGCCCATTATCATAGATGACAGTGCTTTGAAATTTTCCATCTCTTGCATCATATGCTGACATATTGATTCATTTGGCAAACATGTACTGATGTCCTACTATGAGCTGGGCACTGTCCTGGGAGCTGGGGTTATAAAGATTAACAAGACTCAGCTCCTGTCTTCAAGTTTATAGTCTATTGAAGAAAATAAATATTGGAGAAAATAAAATACTACGTGCTAAGTGCTACAATAGAGGTATTTGAATAACTCTGCCGAAGAAGCTTCAAAAAGATAATATTAGAGCTGGGTCTTAAAGAAAAAGTAGGAATTCTTCAAGGACATTACAGGAAGGAAAGATTCTAGGCAGAGAGGAATTGGGGTCTGCAAGGGTGTGGAAGAACACAGTCTGTCTATAGATCAGCATCATAATTTGTGAGACTAGAGTATAGGTTATATCAAGAAGGATTTGGTGGGGGAGGGGTAGTATGGAGGAAGTAAAACTCCAGGGCAATTCAGATGTCAAGCAGGTATTAAAGTGCCCCTCACACCAGTCAGAATGGCCATCGTCAAAAAAATCTACAAACAATAAATGCTGAAGAGGGCGTGGAGAAAAGGGAACCCTCATACACTGTTGGTGGGAATGTAAATTGATACAGCCACTACGGAAAACAGTATGGAGGTTCCTTAAAAAACTAAAAATAGAACTACCATATGACCCAACAATCCCACTACTGGGCATATACCCAGAGAAAACCATAATTCAAAAAAACACATGCACCCCAATGTTCATAGCAGGACTATTTACAATAGCCAGGACATGGAAGCAACCTAAATGCCCATCGACAGATGATTGGATAAAGAAGATGTGGCACATATATACAATGGAATATTACTCAGCCATGAAAAGGAATGAAATTGGGTCCTTTTTAGAGATGTGGGTGGACCTAGAGAGTGTCATACAGAGTGAAGTATGTTAGAAAGAGAAAAGCAAATATCGTATAATAACTCATATATGTGGAATCTAGAAAAATGGTATAGATGATCTTATTTGCAAAGCAGAAATAGAGACACAGACCTGGAGAACAAATGTATGGATACCAAGGGGGAAAGGGGTGGGGAGGGAGGAATTGGGAGACTGGGATTGGTACATATACATTATTGATACTATATATAAAATAGACAACTGATGGGAACATACTGTATAGCACAGGGAACTCTACCTAATGCACTGTGGTAATCTAAATGGGAGGGAAGTCCAAAAGGGAGGGGATATCTGTATGTGTATGGCTGATTAATTTTGCTGTGCAGTGAAGGCTAACACAACATTGTAAAGCAACCATACTCCAATAAAAATTAATTTTAAAAAATGCAATGTATGTGTTTATCCTTTTTGAGTTGGTTGAGAGGTAAGATAGCAGGGTATAAGTTATGATGTGTACCAAGGTATATCAGTCCGGGTGTAATCAGAGGAGATAAACCATAGAGTAATTGTAGCAGGGAAAGTTTAATATAAAGAATTATTAACTATAACAAGGGTTTGGAGTGATGAGGATTGGATAGTAAGAATTAAAGGGAACTCTAAAGAATATAGAGATAGAAGATATATAACAGCAGGTCTACTGTGTAATATCTAATAGCCCTCACCCCTAGGATTGAGTTAGAACACTGAAGGCAGAGCCCCCAGGGCCACTAAGGTTGAGATCCACACTGTGCTGGAGAGGGCATGGCCATGGCTCCCTGGCTGGCATAGGAGGTGCCGTGGTGCTGCACCAGCAGAACTTACCAACTATGTCAAATCATTATGCTGGACACCTTAAACCTATACAGTGCTGTACGCTGATTATATCTCAATAAGGCTGGAAGAAAAAAATGAAATGGAAAAAAACGTGTCTTGAAGTAAAAAATAAATAGATTGATAGACAGATAGATAGATAAAAGCCTCTTCGAGGACACTAATTATTTGTTGGCTAGGCCAGAAATAGGATTCTGGTCTCAAGTTTTAGTTGAATATTCTTTCTAATAAATCCTGAAGTGTGAAGAATGGTCATTAACTCATATTAAGTGTGAGTTTTTTTAATGATCAAGGAGGGTAGTTTTGCTTGAAAAGGACAGTTCACAGTTATTTGGGCTTTAAATTAATATTCAATTTATTAAAATTGTATATTTAGTACCGAGCCTGCACTCTAGAGCCCGCAAGCCACAACTACTGAGCCTGTGCACCACAACTACTGAAGCCCACGTGCCTTAGAGCCCGCGTGCTGCAAATACTGAGCCCGTGTGCTGCAACTACGGAAGCCTGTGCGCATAGAGCCTGTGCTCCGCAACAAGAGAAGCCACTGCAATGAGAAGCCCGCACACCGCAACAAAGAGTAGCCCCTGCTCGCCGAAACTAGAGAAAGCCCGTGTGCAGCAACAAAGACCCAACACAGCCAAAAAGAATAAATAAAATTTTTTTAAAAATTGTATATTTAAAACATGTTTTCTTAGGTTTTTTAAGTTTACCTTATAAGTGTTTATTTAGTTACAAATCTAGTAATGTTTTTTGACATTCAATTACTTTAACAGGTTAAATTCTCCCAAATAACTTGTCTCAAATTTACAAATGTAATGAATACATTTAAAGATTTTAAACGGAATTTGCATAATACCTCCCAAGCACTTCAAATAATTTATAGGAAAGACAACCTTATTTGCAAAATCTTTTTAAGCACTTAAGCACTTCTTACAAATGTAATAAATCAAATGCATTAATGTAGTAAATCAGTTTCTCTTGCAGAGAGTCTAATTCTGTTAGTAATTATCTTATATCCTTCAGGTTAAAATTACAAGTCTAAAATAAATTATATATTTCAGATAAAATAAGCTATCTGATTATCTGATATGCCAGATTCTCTCAAATATTAGGCACTGTATCAGTCAGGATATCCTGTAGTTTATTACACAGTAACAAACAATTCCAAAAATCTTAGTGGCTTAAAACAACAATTTGATTTCTCACTCATACTACATGTTCGCTTTGTGTTAACTGAGGGTCTGGTCCAGGCCCTACTCACTCTGGGACACAGGCTGATGGAGAAGGCACTAAATGGAGTGTTGCTGGTGGCAGAAAGAAAGAGAGGAAGTGGCAAATCATGTACTACTTCTTAAAACACTCATGCCAAAGTGACACAGGTTATTTCTGCTCACATTTGCTTGGATAAACAAGTTACTTGGCCACCCCTAACTCCAAGGAGGCAAGAAAGTACAATCTTCACCATATTTTTCTGCTCATAAAGTGAAGAGCTGGAAATACTTCATAAGAATAGCACCAGTGGTCATCAAAGATGCTCTAAATAGGAAATGTACATGTGATCCTAATGACTAAAAGCCATAATACTAAACTTAACTTGTTGTTATTGGTTTGACTAGTCTGTTGGAGAAGCCAGCTTGTACCCACTTATTAGCGCTGATTGTTAAATTTGTAGGAAATGTGCAAACCAGTAGTTAAACAATCATTATTAAAAATTAAATTATATAAACCTACCAATAAATAAATTATATTTAAAACAAGTAATAAATACTCAAAATGCATTATTTTCTAATTATTTTACACATTTTAATATTATCTATTTTCTTGAGGTTATTTACATCTACTGTACTTGTAATGGTAGAAATAATTTATAATGGTATTTTATGGTGCATTCCTTTCCAACTCTGCATTCAGTAACATCTCATTGTTAGATTACAATTGGTCATGTTGGGAGTATATACACCACAGAAATTAACAAACACTGTAAATCAGGGTTTGATTTATTATTTTGTCAATTATCTAGACAAGATAATGATGGAACTAATATTAGTAACACAGTTTAAACTTAAAAGTGTGTGGTGTCTATAACCATTACACTGTAAATAGTACAAAAAAATTGAAGAAATATTCTTCCAGTGTTTTAAAACCGTTATCTCATTTAGTAAAGAAGTCAATCACGTTATTGATAAATAAGTGAAGTACTGACACACATCTTCATTGTTTGATTTTCATCTTACCAGTTAATGTGAAAGAAAATATTTACCAACATTTATGTTGGAACTACACTTGTTTGTCAGTTGCAACCCTTGGTTGGCTATGGATGTAAGATTTAGGTAAAAATCAACCAAAGCATTTTGTGACAATTGTTACATAGAATTTAAAATAAGTATTATATATCTTATTTGTATGTTATCTTCTAGTCTTTTATAGCAATAATATATACATATGTATGTATATAACATACACACATGTATGCACACGCAGGTAAACACTTTCCCACCAGAGAGCTGGTTGTTGATAATTCGGCAGCACCATTGGGCTTACCTCCTCTCAATATACCTTCCTGAACTTGCAATCTTCTGGAAAAGGTCAAGTCCTCAATCCTTTGACCCTGAAATTGGAAGTCACTAAATTCTACCAGGGTGGATTTAGGTGATCCTTGGATTCTTGTGATAGGACACACACACACACACACACACACACACACACAAAGTCACTGTGATAAAACTCCCCATGAGGAAAGAAAGAGCCGGGATCAGTGGGCTCACTTCTGCATCATGCAAAGGAAAATGAAAGTCCTGAGACTTCTGCGTCATGCAAAGGAAGATGAAAGTCCTGAGTCTATGAGAAGGCCCTGACTCAACCTCCTAAAAAGGCAGACTTTGAGAGAACAATGGTGTGGATGACGCTGAGCTGCTGTGGCACAGGGAATTCGGGGTGATCTTGGCTTAGAGCACCTTGGGGGTAAAGACCAGCAGCCCCAGCCCTGACTCTGACCTGCCAGGGTTTCAGAGAGCAGTGAGACCTAACCCTGTGGCGACAGTATTGAGCAGAAACTTCTCTACACACAGCACGGGTTTTGATGCTGAAATTTTGGCCTCTGTGCATTGGTGCTGAATCAAATCTCAGAAACAGAGTTTTGGGTGAAGTAGAAAAGAATAGCTTTATTGCTTTGCCAGGCAAAGCAGGACACAGCAGGCTCGTACCCCTCAAAAACTATGTGTCCCAACCCGGGAGTATTTGATGAGAAGTTTTATAGTAACGGTTCAAGGGTGGGGTTGCTGATAAGATGAGGGTGTGTGCAGGGCCTGCAGGCCTTTAATCTTGTCCCAGGTGGTCAGTCTCCTAATCTTGATTAGTTTCTCTGGTTCCTTTAGTCTGGCCTCAGGTGGTTTCTTGGCTGTTGCTCCCTTGTCTCCACATCCCCTCCCTTCCCTGACTAGCAACTGTTCGAATCTGCCCTTTGGAACACAGGGAAGGTCATGAAGGCTGGGGTCTGTTCCCTACAAACAAGAAACGGGGGATAGAATTGCCTCCGTGCCCAGGAGCCCCACAGGATCCTATTTGGTTTCAGTTTCAACTGCGTGAGCAGACAGCATCCAGGAGCAAATGTAGAAAACTTCAGGCTCAAGCAGGTCAGTCTGACTTTCAACTCCAAAGCTTCGGAAGCCAAGCTATGCTAATGCCCCAAGTCTTGAAGGTTTTTGGCTCTGAGTAGAGTTTTTGTGTCATATGACATTTTTTTTTTTTCTAGAGAAGTAGCAGAAGATTGATTTTGAAAAGGAAGAGGGGAGGAGAAAAGAGGAAGAAGAGAAGGAGAAGGATGAAAAAGACTGGTTGCCTGGTCTTTAAGACCAACATGAAGTTGGGATTCAAATCTAGCACCATGGCAAAGGGCAGGACATTCACCCTTAAAGCGGAAGTGGAATGGGAGTGAGGGTTCTCACATAGACAAATCTTGGTAGGTTGCCAAAGGGTAATGTCCCAGCCTACAGGAGAGATTGCCACCAAAGCCAGATGTACAGAGAAAAAGGCAGAGAATGTTTCCTAAAGAAAGAAGTACTTTAAAATAGACAGTCTTTTTAAAGAACTGTTTTCTTGCCCTCTAAATTTTAGGCCCAACATCAGACAAAGAAAGCCTCAGTTACTCTGACCTAAATTATAGCTCTAGATCTTAGCTAAATCATTTAAACTCTCTGATTCTCCATTCTCTCATATTGGTAGAAGCACACCCACCTCACTGGATTATTGTGCAGATTAAGTGAGAACACATATGAAGTGCTTGGCACATAGTAAGTGGCCAGGAAACGGTAGCCATGATTATTTCTATTTAGGCCTTTCAATCAGAATTAGACTAGCGATACTTCATACTAGATTTTTTTTTTTAAGTCTGAGAAAGTACTTGACTTTACTTAGGACTTATTTTTTAATTATTTCCTTAAAATTAGTAATTGTTTCATTAATGATTTCTTAAAAAAAGTGGACTTCCTGGTGGCGTGATGGTTAAGAATCTACCTGACAATGCCGGGGACACAGGTTCGATCCCTGGTCCAGGAAGATCCCACATGCTGCGGAGCACCTAAGCCCGTGCACCACAACTACTGAGCCTGCGCTCTAGAGCCTGTGAGCCACAACTACTGAGCCCTCGTGCCACAACTACTGAAGCCCACGTGCCTAGAGCCCGTGCTCCGCAACGAGAAGCCACCGCAATGAGAAGCACGCGCACCGCAACAAAGAATAGCCCTCGGCTCACCGCAACTAGAGAAAGCCTGATTGCCACAACTAGAGAAAGCCCATGTGCAGCAACGGAGACCCAAAGCAGCCAAAAATAAAAATAAATTTTAAAAAATGAATTTATAAAATACACAAAAAATAAAGTTATTAAGAATGTTTGATTAGAGAAGGTTACCTGGGACTTGGGGAAAACAATCCAATTTGACATGTAATCCTATACAGGTACCATCACTCATCTTATTTTATGTTACCTAAATTTCAGGTATAGTGTATAAAAAGCAAGAAGTAGCCTCTAAAGTACTATGAAAGCAAACTCATAAAGACGTGTGTATTTTGGGAAAAAAGGTACCCCTGGTTATTCTGTTGTGTACTCATAAATATTAATTTGAATGAATGGATTTCCAGTCCCCTAAACTGCACAGTGGAGAACCTCTGGGAGCAAATTCAAATTCTGTTGCCAAGCTGTGCTTACTTGCCCTCATTTCCAGTTAACTTTAGCTTGCCCAGAGGGTACACGGCACAGCAGTTCAGAACCTTTAAAGACTTACCAGACAGATATTTCACTTCCTGGTAGGTCCCTGGCTCTGTAAGTGTTTGCCCTGCCCTTGCCCAGAGCCAGAGTACACAAAGGTACTTAGGAGTGGCTCCCTTCTTTCCCACAGTCAGTTAAAGGGAAGGGCCCAATATGAATCCAGTCTCAGGACTTCCCTGGTGGTCCAGTGATTAAGACTCCGTGCTTCCACTTCAGGGGGCTCGGGTTTGATCCCTGGTCAGGGAACTAGGATCCCATATGCCGCGAGGTGCAGCCAAAAAAATAAATAAGGAAAATAAAGAAAACAAAAAAATCCTGTCTCATCTTGAGAAGTTACAGAAGTGGGGTTAGTTTTTCTCTTTTCATGAGGACTAACAGGCTAAGTTAGTGTAACTTTGGGTCATCAGCCTCCTCTAAAGACCCTATAGAGTTCTTTGTACCTCTCTAGGACACTGGTGCCTGAGGGGGGGAATTCTATCTGCAATCCCCAGAGAGTCAGTTGGGCTCTGACTCAAAATGCCACTCCTTTCTCTACTATACTTCCTGCATTGTGTTCAGACTAAACTTCCAGCATTATTTTGACTCACATTCTAGTGTTTCTGCTTGAAAGAACTCACATGACTTCTCCCTCTACCAGCAGACTAGGAGCAAATGATGGCCAGGAGTGATTCATGGACATGTGTAATTTTCCCTGGGAACTTCACAAATGTTAGGAGGGAGGGAAATCTGAGAGATACCATACCGTCTTCATATCAACTAAGTCAGGGTTTGGACCTTTGAGATTCTGCAGTTTACGTTCAGAAATGTTGCCAGAACTCAAGCCAAGTGTCAATGAGGTTACTCTTATATGAATATCCCAAATTTCAGTTCTCCAATCCCCCCCAGATATTTTCAGGAAAAATCTTAGAAACTATTTGAATCCCTGCCAGTCAATTAGGTAAGGTCTGGAAGCATCAAGATTAGGGTTATTGGTGTAATCGTGACTCCATTTACATAATCCAGCTTGTGAAGTCTGAGACCTAAGAGTTATCAGCAGTCCTTGGTTGCTGGCAGTACTTGGTTGCTTCAGGCACGATCACTGTTTCTCAGTGGAGCCAGACGCCTGATTAGATCACTGCTGAGACTCCACAATACCAGCCCCAACAGTTCCACTGGGATGCAGCTTTAGGCCAGCCTCTAATTCTAATGGATTTAGTATAAATCTCCTTCAATTTGTTAGGTAGCACTGCTCTGTGCTAAGCTCCTGAGGGGGATGGTCCATACTAAAGATTTCATAATAAAGATTCACCGCCCCCATGCTGAATGTGCTAAGGCCACTGGTGTCAAAACAATACTGTCTAGAGTGAATGGCGCCAAGCCCTCTGTCCATTAGCTCAGAAACTGACATCCTCCAGGAAGCGGTTGGGACTAATCTACTCCGCACTCTCATCCCTGTTCTCATTGCCGCATTAATCACTGGTCTTCCATTATATCCATAGTCTGAAAGTGTGGTCCTTGGACCAGAACATCCACATCACTTGGGAACTTGTAGTGCAAATTCTCAGGCCCAACCCAGAATCTACTCAATCAGAAACTCTGGGAGTGGGGCCTAGCAATCTGTATTTTAACAAGCCCTCCCCGTGATTCTGATGCACTGGAAAGTTTGAGAATGACTACACTATACCATCACCCCCATAATCCTCCCTATTTCCTCTTCCTGTTTTGGTTCCCCACTGTTCTAATACACACCTCCCCACCCCAGCTCTCCGGTGTGCCCTCTGGAGCACTTGCTCTGTGATCAGCAAATTCCCCTGTATCTACTACACCTTCCAGGAATGTTCTCCATATCTCCTTGCATTAGTTGAAACCCACTCCCTTCTACAGCAGCCCTCTGGGATGGTGGATCTGTACTCACATCTATTTACTGCGGAACAGGCCCTCATCCTCCTTCTCTCCATCATTATTTCTAGACCATTACTTCTACCCCACCCTCTTGTAAAAAATCCTCTTCCTTTGAGGCTCATGCCCTGTGGTTATACCAACATTCCCCCTCCTCATCATTCAAGTCTTTTGTACCAGGCTCATCCTGGGTCACTTCAAAGTCCAGAGTGATGGCTTACACCCAAGCCTCTCAATTTCTTGACCATCTTATCGCCACCGACCTTCTCCTTTGTCCTCTACTTTGCCCTTTGAAATTGCTTTTCCTCCCATATCACAAATATAAGCCTCCCATTCCCCAACCACAGATTCTTGCATTACAGTTTGCTTGGTCAGCTGTTTCCATTATGTTCATTCTCCAACCTCTTTGGGATACCTAGGCCCAAAAGTTCCCCCGTAACTCTCTTTACATTGTCATCTCCTTGGTTTCTTACCCAACTTTGATTGGACGGTCAATCATTTCAATCAGTCTTTTGCAAATATCTTTGTTTACTTTGTCCTTCTGATCTTTTGTCACTACTCTGGCCAAACCCAACATGGTTGACATCAACCATCAATAAATCACATATTGAATAAGCATCAACATTGTGATGGGTGTTTTTATAGGTACTGAAGATACAAAATGAACAAGACAGATCATGGCCCTGACCTTGTGGAGTTTATATCCTGCAGGGGTGGGAGGGGGTGCTCGTGGTGACAGAAAATAGACATATAGAGATTTAATACGTGTTAGCTCACGATAAGTGCTTTGAGGAAAAATAAGTGCTGGGAAAGGGGACAGAAAGTAACAAGGGTGGGAGGGCAGTGCTATTTTAGATGCAATAGTCTGGAAAAGAATCACCAAAGAGGTGGCTTCTGAGCAGAGACCTGAAATGAGGTAAGAAACATGGCATGAGAGGACATTCCCAAGAAGAGCAGATGCAAAGACCTTGGAGTGGGAGTGTGCTTTGCCTGTCAGAAGAAGAGCAAGCTGACAGCATGGCTGGAATGCAGAGAATGGTAGAAGATGAGGCTGGAAAGATATCCAGAGGCCACATCATGAAGGCGTTATAGACCCAGATGAGGACTTGGGACTTGGTTTGTCCAAAGAAGCCATTGAAGAGTTTTGAGCAGCTAATTGAAATAGTTCGACTTTCTTTTGAAAAAATTACTATGTAGAAAATATACTGTGGGGAAGGCACAGCTGGAGCTGGGACATAGTGATGGAAATGCCACTGTGGTCCAACTGGGAGATGAAGGTGTTCAACTGGGCAGGTAACCATACGCTTTCTCTGTACTTTTCTCTGAAAGTGCAGTCCCTGAACCAGCATCATCCATATCCCCTGGAAACTTCTAATGCAAATTCCCACAGCCCCCGCCCGCCCCCCTGCCACTCATCTACCTACATTTATTAAACTTCTGATCCCTTACGTCTCCCCTCATTCTCAGTAAATAACCCTCACTTTCTGCTTCATGGGAAAAAAAGAAAAGAATCCATCATGCAAGAACTCCTTCAATTTTGGGCTACCATATCTATAAAATTATTTTCTTCCAGTCTATCCATACTAAACATGTATCCCTCCTTCTAACTGTAGCCTTTCCTTCTATCTGTGAATGGCATTCATGCAGGCTCATCTCTGCCAACATGTTAAAAGTAAATAATTTTCCCCACTTCCACCTCCAGCCATCAGTCTGTCTATCCCAAAGCCAAACATCTTGGGGACTTCCCTGGTGGCGCAGTGGTTGAGAATCCACCTGCCAATGCAGGGGACACAGGTTCAATCCCTGGTCTGGGAAGATCCCACATGCCGCGGAGCAACTAAGCCCGTGTGCCACCCCCTCATGTTGAATCAATTACCACATTCTACTTATCCTCCCTCTGACATACATGGAATATATATTAAATCCATTCCCTCCATATTCCCCTGCCAGTGTCTCGTTCAAGCCACGATCACCTGTCGCCTCACTGATTAAAGTGGCCTCTTGTATTCCTGCATCCATATTTGCCTCCCTCCAATCCATTTTCTATAAAACAGCCAGAGTGATCTTTTAAAAATGCAAATCTGATTAAACCCATATATCTTGTTTCACTCCCCTGGGGTTCAAAATCAGGTCACATTCCTCTTAAATGTTCAAATCAGGTGACTTGGAGCCTTCAACTTGTCTCCCTTGTGTGATAACTTCACATTCCAAAGGTTCAGATTGTCTTAATAAATGGAACTGGAAAACCTGCTCATATTCTTTTTGACTGCTGTGACTGTCAGTAAAACACCAGACTTCACTGGTCCTCTGTCCTTGGGTAGTCCTTATCTGTTGCTGTATGATCTGCAGTGACCAGGCACAAATGTCCACCAAATAGCCCCGGGTAATCCTTATTCAGGGAAAGAAAGTGTTTCGATGATCTAGGCTCCACAGTATTTCAGTTCTGGAAGTAGGGGGAAAAATCTTTCTTTCCAAGGGTTATATTCATCTATGATGGCTCAATGCCATGGTGAGTCTGTGACACAAATGTTCAAGCTCTTCCCTTACACAGCACATTTAGTTCACTCACGTGGATAAGGAGTGCTGGTAGGTGTCAGAATCTGCTTACATTTCCCAAGGCAAAGCCTTAATGTCTTTGTGAATTAGTGTGTGCAAATTGATTTGTTCCTGTCCAAGTTTATTCCTGCAGCATTTAAGGCTTAAATGCAAGGGGTGTCACCAGAGGCCAGCAGCATGAGGCCCAACACTAATCAGGATGCACTTGAAGCCTAAGGAGTTAGTTAATGGTCTACTTCTTTCTGAGAAGGAAGTTCATTTTTTTCCATCCAGTTTTATTGAGATATAATTGATGTACAGTACTGTATAAGTTTAAAGTATACAGCTTAATGATTTGGCTTACATACATCATGAAATGATTACCACAGTACTTTTAGTGAATATCATCTCATGTAGATACAAAATTAAAGAAATAGAAAAAAATTTTTTTTTCCTTGTGATGAGGACTCAGGATTTACTCTTATAACTTTCATGTGTAACATACAGCAGTGTTATGTTTATCATGTTGTACCTTACATCCCTAGTACTTATAACTGGAAGTTTATACCTTTTGACTGCCTTCATCTAATTCCCTCTCCCCCCAACCCTCTGCCTCTGGTAACCATAAATTTGATGTCTCTTTCTACAAGTTTGTTTGTTTTTGAAGTATAATTGACCTACAACACCGTATTAATTCCTGTACACAACATAGTGATTCAATATTTCTATACCTTTCAAAATGATCACCAAGAAATTCATTTTTAACCAAAATCTTCCTGACACCCTCTAGCTCCTGTCTTTGATAGGCTGTCTAATGACTAACTCAAGCTGGAAACACAGGAGAATCCCAGAAGCTACCACTCCCTCAACCCTCATATCTAATCAGCCACCAATCCTTGATGACCCTACCTATGAATATCCTTAGAATTCAGCTCTGGCACTGTTTTAGTTCAAGCCCTATCTGTTCTCTTGCTGTCCTAATCAGTTCCTACAAGTCACCCTGACTCAACTTCCAATCCAACCTCCATGTTGCATTCACTGAGCTTTCTAAAATATAAATCTGATCCTGCCTCTGTTCTGAGATGCATGAAGCAGGAGTCCAAATTGACAGGCATCAGAGGAATTGTGGATTATACGCAGATTTTATATGTGCATTTTTCCAATGAGATGGCCCATTTTATTCAGAACTTCAGGGGAATATATTTCCATAGAAAAGCTAAGATCTACAGTTTGAGCTCAAGTTGTTTATCTGGGATGAAAGGGATTTTTCATGACCTGGCCACCGTTTATCTGGCCAGTCTTATCGTCTGCATCTCCCTCCCTGCCGTCCCTCCCCAATTAACACTCCAACAATATAGAACTGCTTATGATTCCTAAAATATGCCATATAATTGTATGCCTCCATGTGCTTTTGAGCATGTTGCTCCCTTTGCAATGCCTTTCCTCTTTCCTTTACTCACTTTTGTCTGCTTGTAAAATTTATCTTTCAAAATCCCGCTCCGGCAGCATCTCCAGAGAGCCTTCCCTGGTTCCTGCCCATAAAGAGTTAACCAATCCCATTTATGAGCCACCTCTCTTTCTTATATAGGCTTCTGGTTTGCCCGTATTTTTGCTCATAAAAAAGTGAAATATTTTAAGGAGACATTTTTATTGAAGTATAACATACCTGCAGAAGCGAGCAAACCATAAACGTGCAGCAGCTCAGTGATTTTTACAAAGTGAATTATACCTGTGTAACTACCCCTATGATCAAGAAATAGAACATTGCCAGGACCCCAAAAGCCTCTCTTGTGCTTCATCTGTTCTGATTTCTTTTATCATAAATTAGTTTGCCCATTTAAAAAAGTCTCATAGTCTTGTATCTAGCTTCTTCGATTCAACATTCTGGGTGTTAGACTCGTCCATGTTGTTTCTAGTAATGGTGGTTTGTTGATTTGCAGGGCTGTATAGTATTCCTTTGCATGAATACACTACTTATGTATCCTTTTTCACTACTGATAGACATTTGAATTGTTTCCATTTTTAGTCACTAAGAACAAAGTTGTTTTGAACATTCTTGGCTATGTCTTTCAGTTACCATGTATATGCATTCCTATGAGGTATTATATGTCCCAAAGTGAAATTTCTCCATTATAGGGTATGTGAATATTCATTGGAGACACTGCCAAATACTGTTCTAAAGCGGTTGGGTCACTTTATACTCTCATTAATAGTGTATGAGAGTTCCAGTTGCTCTATATTCTCACCATTACTCATCCATTTCAGTTTCCAAATTTTAGCTACTTTGGTGACAGTGTAATAGTACCTCCCTGAGGTATATTACACCGAATTTTATTTCTGTCTACCCTTCTCAATACTGCTTTCTTTGAGGCCATGAGACTATGTCTCATTCAGCATCGTGTGTCAACATGGACAGTATCTGGCACACACAGGGTGTTAAGGAAATGTTTTTTGAGTGAACACACTGTTGGAGAAGTAATAAGGGGCTAAGAAGTCTTCCTAATGCCAAAATCAAGCTTTTTAGGTAAGTGACCATCTACATTGCCTAAGTTTAAGTCCTAATCATCAGACATGTTTGAGTGTCCACCTACTGCCAGTATTATTCTTCTGGTATTTTCCCAAGGACTCACTAGCTAGATACTTCATAGCATTGACCAGGAATGTATACACCAGAGCTGTGACAATTCTAACCACAGAGTTAAAAGAGAGCATGAAATACAATTGTATACCTCCTGCTTTCTGACAAAATCTAAGCCATCCAAAGCAGGGAAGAAGCTAATCCTTATTTAAAGATACCCAGTGATACAAATCAAACCCACAATGAGATACCATTTCTCACTGAGTCACATTTACTAGGAGGGCTATAATCAAAAAGATGGATAAAAACAAGTGTTGGTGAGGATGTGGAGAAAATGGAAATTTCATATATGGCTGGTAGGAGTATAAAATAGTGTAGCTGTTTTGGAAATCAGTTTGGCAGTTGCTCAAAAAGTTAAAGGTTGAGTTACTGGGGCTTCCCTGGTGGCGCAGTGGTTAAGAATCCGCCTGCTAGTGCAGGGGACACAGGTTCGAGCCCTGGTCCGGGAAGATCCCACATGCCGTGAAGCAACTAGGCCCATGTGCCACAACTACTGAGCCCACGTGCCACAACTACTGAAGCCCACGTGCCTGGAGCCCGTGCTCCACAAGAGAAGCCACTGCAATGAGAAGCCCATGTTCTACCACAACGAAGAGTAGCCCCCACTTGATACAACTAGAGAAAAGCCCAAGCATAGCAACAAAGACCCAGCGCAGCCAAAGATAAAATTTTAAAAAAATAATAAGGTAGAGTTACCAAAAGACCCAGAAATTCTACTCTAGGTATATACCTAGAGAATTGAAAATTTGTTCACCTAAAAACTTGTACATGAATGTTCACAGCAGCATTGTTCATGATAACCAAAAAGTGGAAATAAGCCAAATGTCCATCAGCTGATGAGTGGATAAACTGTTATGTATACATACAATGGAATATTATTCAGCCGTAAAAAGGAGTGATACAACATGGGTGAATCTTGAAAATATTATGCTAAGTGACATAAGTGAGACAGATACAAAGTGAGACACATTCCATCTATATAGAACGTCCAGAATAGGCAAAGCCATAGAAACAGTAATTAGATTAGTAGTAACCAGGGGCTGGAAGAAGGGATAAATGGGGATTGATGGATGATGGGTGCATGTTATCTTTGGGGTGATAAAGGTATACTAAAATTAGATAATGGCGATGATTGCATTACTCTGTGACTACTCTAAAAACCACTGTACACTTTTAAAGTGTGGATTTTATGGTATGTAAGTTATATCTCAGTAAAGCTGTTATACAACACTTTAAAGTGTTAAATTTTACTTTTCTGCATACTTCTTATTTGAATTATTTGCAGTAAGCATGTATTACTCCTGCAATTTCAAAAAAAACTGAAGTTTTTTGTTTTTTGTGTTTTTTTTGCCATGTGGCATGTGGGATCTTAGTTCCCCTGACCAGGGATTGAACCGGCACCTCCTCCAGTGGAAGAGTGAAGTCTTAACCACTGGACCACCATGGAAGTCCCCCAAAACCAAAGTTTTTATTTTTTTTAATAAATTTATTTACTTTTGACTGTGTTGGGTCTCCGTTGCAGTGCGTGGGCTTCTCATTACAGTGGCTTCTCTTGTTGCAGAGCATAGGCTTTAGGCGCGCGAGCTTCAGTACTTGTGGCTCGCGGGCTCTGGAGCACAGGCTCAGCAGTTGTGGCGCACAGGCTTAGTTGCTCTGCATCATGTGGGATCTTCCCGGACCAGGGCTCGAACCCATGTCCCCTGCATTGGCAGGCAGATTCTTAACCACTGCACCACCAGGGAAGCCCAAAACCAAAGTTTTTAAAAATACGTTTATGATTTGTATTTTTTTTTCTTGTGAAGATGTTGCACAAACATATTTCTTGTCACATTAACACCTCTCCTTTTTCTCTCATTAATCCAGCCTGGTGTCCTAAAGAACTGGTGTCTTTCTTCTTTAGGTGGATGTTAGCCCAGCGTTCATGAAGGGAAGCGTAACCAGCTCTAACCAGAAGAATGCCAAGGAATATGATCTTGCAGTAGGACAGGGTTTTGAGGGGCATTTGGTTTATCTAAGAAGAGCCTAGAGGAAAGGTGGCTGGTTCCTTCCCTCACTGTCCTCTGGAACAACCTCTTAATGAAGTTTGACTAGCCTGTCCAATATCCTCATCTATTTTTTCTTTTCTGGCCTCTTGAAGAGGAAAATACAAAACAACAAGTAGCAGCATAAACCACGATATTCTAGTATACTACTGTCATCATTGGTTACTTTTAAACGTTTCTTCTCCCCTAAGTTTTTTCCCTTGCTCCAATCGTTTAAAATAAATCTCTCTAATCCTGTGCTTCTCAAAACGTGGTTTCCAGACCAGCAGCATCAACATCACTTGAGGACTTGCTGGAAACGTAAAATATCTTCCCATCCCGCATCTGCACGAGGCTTCTGACACTCTGGGGGTGGGGCCCCGCGAGCAGGGCGTTAACAAGCCCTCCAGGTGATTCTGAGGCACAGCCCCTGTTTTAGCACCGCTAAACAGTGCTTTTTCTTAGCCAGCAGCTTTTCAGTATAATATACAGTAGTAGGCGCTACAGATTTGCTGAGTCACCTTCCTTTCCCTTAAACCTAACCGTCCATTCACCACTCTGGATTCTTTCCCCAGCCTGTAGCCTCAACATCTTCTCTCCCATCTTGGAATCCGATTGCTCCTTTCCGATTAGCAACTCAGGTGTGTGGCCCTTTTCAATGTGTCTGGCGATTGCCAATAATACCCTATGTAAGAGATCCTCACGGCACTTCCTGGGAAGAAAGATAAGAGGATATCATGAAAAGAGCTATTTTTGTTTAAACATTTATGGCACTTATTATTGTGAAAATAAATGCCCCACTTTTATTCACAAACTTGAATGTGCAAAGAGGAATTTGATTTTTAAAACACATATTCCTAGGTCTCAGATTCTGGTTTGTAGATGCAACATCTGGGGTGGAGTCTGGTCGTCCTCATTCTCACAAGCGCCCCAGGTGATTCTGAAGGTGGTGGGCTTGCTTCCTTTGAGAAACACTGCACAAAGCTGGAGAATTAGGGTGGGGCTTGCAGACCTCTCCCCTTTGCAAAGTCGACACTCACTGGAAAATCTATACAATTAAAAAAAAAAAGTAACACTGGACCTACACCTTTCTGGAACATTTTTCATGTCTTTAATTTAGTGGCTTAGTGCTTAGGAAATCTTTAAATCAAGTTCTTAGACTCTCAAGATTTAAAAAAAATGTTATTAACACCTGAAGGGTAAACCATTAATGTAGGGGGAGTTGTTCTTTTAGATGTGAAAGTTATTCTTGAACAATACATATCCTGACTAGTTGTAGAAACAGTCCTGAATAAAGTACCTTTATAATATACTTATATTCTCCTAGTATGTAACTTTGAGATATATAAAGTTTTATTCCTTCTAAAGTTTGTGAGGCAGTTGTCACTTTGAAGGAAATTCTTTTTCTTCGATTATTGTTTGAAGTGGACGGCACGTATTAGTGGATGAAATGAATATATATACTATATATTGCCTGAAAGAGACCATGACTGTGCATCAGTTGCTGGGATGCAAGATGATTATCTGTTCCCAGTTCAGTGTTACGTCCTGTCACACCTTCTAAGGATTGTTTTTTCTGCCAGTGTCATCTCAATATTTTTACTTGTGAAGTGCTGGAACAAATGACTATATTTTTGGTCTCATAAAATAAAACAGAGTTGCCCAACCTCAGCATTATTGGCATTTCGGCCTTAACAATTCTGTGTTGTCCTGTGCATTGCAGAATGTTTAGAAGCATCCTTGGCCTCCACCCACTAGATGTCAGTAGCACCTCCCCCTCAAGTTGTGACAATTTATAAATACCTCCAAACAAGTGAATGTCAACTTGGGAGATTAGTGTTATTAAAATAACAACATATTGGGTATAACTTTAATACCAAGGTTTTTGGAGAAAGTGTTTTCCACTTACATATTCTGCTCTCCCACTGGTTTGCTGGGAAAACACTTTAATTTTCCTATTTCTTCAGTGATACAGTGACCCCAAGTACCACATGGCTTTGTAGTGGAAAAAAAAAGGCAAAAAGAGAAAGTATTAAAAATTCACATAAACATAGCTTTAGTCGCCTTTTTGTCAGATGGGAAATAGACAAATTTGGTTTGCTGGGACCATGGCACAGGGCTGGGCAGAAGTTAAAGACACTGCTTTGCCTTAAATTTGTTGTCTTCCTGGACCTGTTGACCTGAATAAACAACTACAAGAATGTCAGAAAACCAAGGACATGGGATTGGGATAACATATGGTAGGAAGTGAGAGGACAACAGCTATGTATGTCCACCAAGTATTTCTCGTTCACCTGGTTCCCTTCCAGGCATCTGATAGGATAGCATCTCTTGGTTGGATGGGGCCATGTGACTCTTCATGGCTAATGAGGTGCGAGCACACAGACACAAGTCTACCCTGTCTGGATTATTAAATTGACTACTTGAGAAACCCTCGAGTTCTTTTTCCTCGTGGCATAGTAATCAGCAACACTTGAGATATGGTTTTTCCATCAGCCTGAATCTGAGTGCTGTGAGCAGAGCCCTCTGCTGAAACATGATGGATGTGTATCATTTGTTTTAAGCCAGGGATTGGCAAACTTCTTCTGTAAAGGGTGAGATAGTATTTTAGGTTTTGCCCATCATAATGTCTCTATCACTACTACTCAACTTTGCTGTCCTGTGGCATGAAATCGGCCATAAAAAAATATGTACATGAATGGATGTAGCTGTATCCCCCCCATCCCCAAGCTATTTACAAAAGCAGACAGAGGGCCACTTGGCCCAGAGACTATATTTTGCAGATCCCTATTTGAAGTCAGAGAGCTTTCAGGATTGTTACTGCAGCATAACCTAGCCTATCTTGATATACTGTCAGCTGTGAGATGAACCCCCAAATGAGTCTTCATCATCTGTGTTGTCATCTATCCTGCTCCCTCTCAACAATGCACTTTCTCTTTTCTTCAAGCCTAATTTAACTGTCCAGAATCTTTGTTTCAGTAACTACTATTTCATAATGTGCGAAAGAAAGGCAGAAAAGGCCTTTCCTTCTTAACACCTAATCACAAGGCCTCTTCAGCTCAAACCTGAATCACCAAAGGTCGCCAAGTCATTGGTTCTCATATTTTAGCAGGCATCAGAATCACCCAGAGGGCACAGATTGCTGGGTTTTACCCTCAGAGTTTTTGATTCTATAGGTTTGGGAAGAATTTGTCTAGTAGTGTAGTTCATGTCTGATCTTAAAGACACTGATCAAGTTCTAATAAAGCAGTAATTTTTTTCCCCCAAACTTCACCAGGCATACAAATTGGCTGAGCTTGTTAAAATGCAGATTTACCTCAGTAGATTTGAGGTGGGGCCTGAGATTTTTTTTCAATTTAATTAATTAATTAATTAATTATTTTTTGGGGCTACATTGGGTCTTCATCGCTGTGCTCAGGCATTTTCTAGTTGCAGCGAGCAGGGGCTACCCTTGGTTGCGGTGTGTGGGCTTCTCATTGCGGTGGCTTCTCTTGTTGCGGAGCACGCGCTCTAGGCGCGCGGGCTTCAGTAGTTGTGGCACGTAGGCTCAGTAGTTGTGGCTTGTGGGCTCTAGAGCGCAGGCTCAGTAGTTGTGGCGCATGGGCCTAGTTGTTCCACAGCATGTGGGATCTTCCCGGACCAGGGATCAAAACCATGTTTCCTGCAGTGGCAGGCGGATTCTTAACCACTGCGCCTCCCACCGGGGAAGCCCTGGGGCCTGAGATTTTGATAGTGATTAGTGGTCAGGCTGAGTACACTAATTGCTGCTAGGAGCTGAAGGATTCTAATCTTCCTTTTTAGCCCTAGGCTTAGCATAGTGTTTAGCTTAGTGCCAAGCACAGTTCATGTGCTTAAGTCTTGAATAACCTCAGGTCCACTTCGACTTCACTCACACCTAAGTGGTTAGCAAACCCTTTTGGTTCTACTATCATAACGTATAAAGCATCCAACCACTTGTCACCACCTTTACTGTAACACCCTGACCTTGGCCACCACCATCTCAGGGCTGGATTATTTCAACAGCCTCCTAATTGGGCTCCCAGCTTCTGCTCTTGCTCCACCCTCCCTCTCACTTCTAATACACACTTACTGTAAATTCTTTATATAGCAGCAAGAGGGATTAAGACACAGGTTGATCACGTTACTCCTCTGCTTAAGACTATGCACGCAGTGACTCCCCATTTCACTCAGTAAAAGCCAAAGTCCTTACAATGGCCTATCAGGTTTTACCTGACTGGCCCTCTTTTATGTCTCTGACATCATCTCCTACTCTGCTCTAGCCACTGTGGCCTCCTTGCTGTCCCTTGAACCCACCAAGCACACTCCCATCTCAGATCCTGGGCACTTGGTTTTCCCTCTACCTGGAAAAATCTTCCTCCAAGAAAAGTGCGTGACCTTCTTCCTCACTTCCTTCAGTGTTGGTCAAATGTCACTCAGTAAGGCTCTTCCTGACCACCCTATTTTTTTTCTCTACCTCTTCACTATTTACTTTTCTCCCCACTTAAAATGTAAGCTCCATGAATACAGAAATTTTTGTTTTGTTCACAATCCCTAGCATTACAGAGTTCCTAAGACATAGTTAGGTACTCTATAAATATTTGAATGAATAGATAACAGACTGCAGTTAACTGTAATATCTTGAGGCTGG
The DNA here is from genome assembly GCF_949987535.1 of Balaenoptera acutorostrata. Taxonomy (NCBI): domain Eukaryota; kingdom Metazoa; phylum Chordata; class Mammalia; order Artiodactyla; family Balaenopteridae; genus Balaenoptera; species Balaenoptera acutorostrata. The sequence goes on along the minus strand of NC_080072.1, from coordinate 25,865,421 downwards.
AGGCTGCTGCTATTTCTCTAGGCTCCCTCAGGATACACTGTGCTAACCAGTATTACTCATTTTATTCTCCAGGGAACAGTGGTTTGGTAGAATCCTTTTCTAAGTCCCCTTTTCAGGAAATTTAAATTATAAATTGGTCATTTACTGTTGTCATACAACATTATGTTGCTGACTTGTCCACTGATTATATTCCTTTTAATACATTGTCTTCCAGCACTTGGCCTCTTTCTTGTTCACCGTCCACAGCCTTAGTACAAGGCTGTAATAATTCTCTTGGAGAAAAAAAAAAAAAAGTCTCGTGTTTCATTTAACATTCTCTTAAAAGTTTTAGGTAAATCTAAAACAAAAGGAAAAAAGTCTGATTCGTAATACTCAGGCCTGTTGGGTACATGTCATCTTAAGAGAGCTGAATATTATTTTTCACATGAGTCCAGAGTTTTAAGACTTAAAAAAAAAATCCATCTTGCTCATTTCAAACGCGTTCTACAGAGACCTCCTAGGTTACCAGGTGATTGTTTTGTGGGGGAAGCGGCAACTTGTCTTTAGACCTTTCGGGGTGTGGGAGTTTGCTTGCTCTGCATACAGAAGGAATTCTAGAAGGTGGGACAGCACCACCCACCCCACGCACCCCACACTTGCAGAAACCTTTGCCCCCCCGCTCCGACCCCTCCAACCCCCACCCAATAAGGGCTCTTCGGAGGGCAGTCGCCAGCTCCAGATCCAGCGGCTTGACACCTATTGTCCCCGTTTGGACGTCAAGCGACTTCGCCTGAAGGACCCTAGCTTCGATTTCGCCCAAAACTGCAGGCACCGCTCTGGCAGCCTCCCGGGGGCCGTGCCGAGCTGCACCGGGCGGCCGCGCCCCAGGCCAGGGGCTTGGGCAGGCCGGGCGGGAGGCCGAGCCAGCCCTTCCCCGCAGGCGTTCGCGCCGGGCAGCCCGAGCGGCCGCGAAGGCCCCCACCCGCCGCTTCTCCCGCCCCCTCCGCCCCAGAGGGCTGGTTGCCTAAGTCCCTCCCGCTCCCGGCTCTCCGGCTCACTAGCAGCGGCTCTCGGTGCAGCGGGGACCGGGCGCAGCGGCCTGTGCCCAAGGAGCGCACGACACTGCTCGGAACGCACCGTCACCCTTGCCCCCTCAGCCGCCCACTCGGGATCTCCAGCGGCCTCCGCGCGCGCACGGTGAGCGCCACCCCGGACCAAGGCGCTGAAGGGGAAGCGGGCCGCTCCCCGGAGTGTCCTTTACCTCCGGATCGGCTGGATCTTCGCGAGGGGCTCGCTCCTCAAGTCTCCCCACCCTCCCCACCCCCGGTCATTTCCAGTGCCCTTCTTCACCCTTCTCCGCCCCTCAGCCCCGACCTCTCTCTTCCCTCCCTTCCTCGCAGGGCGGCGAGAGCCGGCCCTCCCCGGTGGGGACCGTTGCTTTGGCCGTTGGCGGCCGGTGCTGCGAGGCCCCGCCCCCGGCGCGAGTCTCAGTGCCCCGGGGCGGGTAGGCCGAGCCGGCTGCCCGCGCGGGGGAGGGGCGGGGCGGGGGGCGGGGCGAGGCCCGTCCGGGCGCCCCGCTGGCGGGTGGCGCGCGCGCCCGCGGCCCCTTCCTGCCCCGGCGGCGCGCGCCGGCCCCGGCCCCGGCCCCGGCCCCGGCCCCGCCCCCGCCCCCACCCGCTCGCGCAAGCTCCCGCTCGCTGCGCGTTTTGTCCCGCGTCTCGCCCCGTCCGCCGCCTGACTCGCCGCTCTTGTCCTTCCTCCCGCTTTTTCTTCTCTCTCCTCACGGTCTCAAGATGCCCTCGGCCACCAGCCACAGCGGAAGCGGCAGCAAGTCGTCCGGACCGCCACCTCCTTCGGGTTCCACCGGGAGTGAGGCTGGGGCCGGGGCCGCCGCGCCGGCTTCTCAGCACCCCACGACCGGCACCGGCGCTGTCCAGACCGAGGCCATGAAGCAGATTCTCGGGGTGATCGACAAGAAACTTCGGAACCTGGAGAAGAAAAAGGTGCCAGGAGTTGGCGGGGAAGGGAGGGTTTGATGCTCCGACCCTGACTGCCGCAGCCTTCACTCTCCCCGTCTCGGACGCTTCCCCTCCACCCGGCCCCCAGCCCCCAAGCCCGGCCTCCCCAGCAAACCGGAGCTTCGTGCGCAGAGAGCGGGCTCCGCGGGGAGGTGCTTGTCACCTGACCCTGACCCGGACGCGGCGCTGGCCCCCAGGTCTCTTTATGACTCTCCTCGTGCTGGGGACCAGGCCCTTGGCCTTTGGGACTGGGTTGTGTGAGGGTGGGGGCCTGTGCCGTCGCCGGGCGTAACTGTGCGATGGGTGCCCCTCTCTCCGTGGCCGAGGCCCCATTTCTTCGAGGGGGTCAGCGGGGGGAAATGAAGAGGTCCTGGGGTGGGGGGCGTTCAGGGTCCACCCGACTGCCTCGTGGAGTTGGGGCGGCCTACGTCCTGTAGCCTCGGGGCTTGTTCGCTCCGTTACCAGGTGCTTGAGGCCTGCGCCGTGGCCCCTCTTCTCCGTTGGGAGAGAAGTGGACGGAGGATGCCTTCTCCATCCGGCCCCTTTAGAGGAGGTCTTCAATTTGCTACTCCCGCCCCCATCTGACCGGCGCCCTTACGTTGCCTTCTTTGTTTCAATTGTCTGGGTGCCCCCGCGAGGCTCACGCTCCACTCGATCCCGGGAAGATTTTTTGCAGCGGCTTTTTGTCCCTCTGGGACACGATAAAGAGGGATAGGAGGGCGACCGTACCGATCGGGACTCGGGGGAGGGGGGTGGGTACGGGTTAGACGGAGGGGCTCGCTGGGTCTCTGGGCACATGGAGAGCGCGTCTAACATGGCGGCGGCTGCGGGGAGAGGGAAGAGCTTTACAGGAGCTGCATTGTGAGCACAAAGCGAAAGCAGAGGGGGAGGGCAGAGACCAGGCAGCCGCCCCAACTGGCCTCCCTCAACCCCCCACCAAAAAGAAAAATCGAGCCACACCCACAGTTTTTTGGATTCAGTGTTCAGCCAGTCTAGGTCACACAGTGAGGTTTGTCTTCAAGTTGGCCTTTTGTTTTATGCTTTCAGCGCAGGACTGTGCCAGCCTTGTTTAGAGGGACACGTGTGTGTGTGTGTGTGTGCTCCTGTGTGTGTGTTTGTATGTGTAGAGAAAGGGTCTTGGCAGAGTGGATAATTCAACCTTCAGTAAGGTTGGAGGTGGAAAGGGAAAACGAATCAGTAGTACAAAAATGGGGTAATTACATCTGTGACTATTAGGCAAACTTTTGCATTTTACCTTAAGAAAATAACTTGCATTTAATAGCTTCTGCTTGTCTGCCTCTAGTAAAACATTTATTATAGCATCTTGAATTTTGAAGAAACCATTTTAAAATGTTTAATTAGCCAGACACCTAATAGTGTTACTTAAGATGTTGAGATAGTAACTACTTGGCTAAAATTTGGGCTCTGGGAAATAACTTGAAGAACACTGGTGATATTTAGGCCTTAATTATTTTAATTGCGTGTTTAATGATTCATTTTACATTTTGGGGGGAGTTTTAAAACATTTTTAGAGTTTTAAAATTCTGTCTTCTGTGTGGTTTATTATAAATGAGTTAAATAATAGATTTATCAGTATTAACAAAGCAACAAAAGCATTTTAATTGTGAAGGAGCTGCATTTAAATATGTAATAGGAAAAGCACGCCCAAGACCAGTGTCTTCTGAGTCTGCCATCTGATTTAGTTTTTGTAATCTGTATTTGAAATTGAGACTTAGGTACCTTTTAAAAACATCTTAATGCAGCAAATAATCCTCTCAATCTGGTTTTTGCTTGAATGGTTTTCGTTTTCAGAATTCCTAAGAAATCTGTTTTCTTCTAGGATGGGTATCAGAAGATAAATATTAATGATGTAATATTTTAAGTCTGGACATCTTAACATAGGTATTTATATTTTAATGGCTGAAAAATGATTCTTGTAAGATGTTTATAATAAAAATCAAGCACTGATCAGCAGGTACCTTAGTTGTGAGGTGGCTGTTAGATTCTAGTATGCATCTGAAAAAATTAGAAATCTAGTTTCATAAGCCCTGTGAGGCCCTGAACCATGGCAGGTCATTCACATGTATAGGTTTGTATTACTGTATATTGCCTACCCCCTCCCCCCCCCCCCCAATTATAGAGGAGAAAGTAATGTAATTATTATTGCAGAGATTATAGACTAGTCTAGTAAATACTGAAAAATTCCCTTGTAATGATGGAGATTTAACGTACTACACAAAGTAAGAAATGAATTTCATATCTTTTTTTCTATCTTCTCAGTGTTTGGTTGCTAGATAGCGGAAAGGTCAAATTACAGTTAAGTGAGGCTTTTTGATAACTCATAGACTGAGCCCCTTGTTAAATAGTTGAGTTGGCAGTACTGATGTTGTGACTTAATTACAATTAAAACTATAGGTTTTACTTTTTGAGAAACTCAAGGCATTTGGGTTTTCCTCTAATTAAAGCACATCTAGTTCCTAGTTTAAATGGAGTTTTTTCTATATCTAGATGATTTACTGTATGAAAGGATTTAACTGTGCTTCATTTTTTAACAGTGAGCATTTCTAATACACCTAAAGTAGTATTTACTTTACAAAGCAGGTTTGAACCTTTTTAGAAACGCTTGTGAAGTAAAGGAAGAGACTATTTATAACTGGATTCCTTTTTACTTCAGTTCCTTAAGCAAGTTATATTTGAGTTGTATTTTAGTTTTGACCTTTTCCTAGGAGCCTTCTGGACAAAATGCCTTTTTCCAGGGATTCTAAAATCAAGTATTCTGATAAAAATTATTGCTTGTTAAGTAACATCACAACGAGACATAGAGAATTGGAATAATTTTATTGTACTTCATTGAATAAACAAAGTTATTTGTTAATTTTTTAGTAAGTTGAGCCGTTAGAAGAAAGCTAAGCATCTGTCCAGTGAGAATGCATGCTTAACTTTGATGAAATATGATCCTATTATGTAATGCAACTAAATGGCATGGTGGTTTTTTGAATTTGGGCTTATAAAGACTTCATGAGTGTTTAGCATAGAGAAGAAATGCAGCTATAATAAAAAGAGTCAAGTGTAAACCTCCATTCACCAATCTTTCAACTGATTAAAGGACAAGTAATGAATTGAGTGATTGCCTAGTTTTCTTCATCAGTTTCTTGGCATAGAACTGGGCCCTAGGCTATGCAAGATGATATTTTGAAACCAAGTCTTAATTTTAACTCAAGAGAGAGCTCATTTATATGGTAAGATGTAATCAGTTTTGATGTAGTATGAAGGAAGTTTTAATAGATGACATTTAAAATTGTTATACTCTTTGCAAATATATTAAGTTCAGACAATAATGACTTTGGTAGGTGAAAGATTAATCAGTGTTGTCTAACAAAATGGCCTGGCAGTTTTGTAACCAATAGGTGACCAGAAATGATAGCCAAAGTGTACTGTTTTTCATACTTACTTCCTAAAGTCTTTTTGCTCTTTATATCTTTGCAGTTAACATTATTCTGAAAAAGGATGCTATCTGTGTTAGAAAGGATAACATTTCTTTCCAGAGCAATGCAGTATGCCTCTAATTAGAATTTTCAATGCAGCTGTTGTACAGAATTCTTTTACGTATTTTGAATAAAAACATTCATAATTGTTTTATAAGCAAAATCTTTTCTTGGGAATAACATCTGAAGTTTTTGTTGACAGTTAAAATCTCTGATGTGTTGGTTTCTCCATTGGTTGCATGAACTATTCCTCTGCAATGCAGAGGGCAAGATTACTTTGTTTTGCATTCACCTTGTCACAGAAAAAAAAAGTATAATGCTTAATTTGTTTCTCTCTGCCGTCTGGGTGTGCTCTGTGAGTGTGTGGCATAGAGAAGTGTTTAAAATTTGAATTTGGAAAGGAAAAGGTGTGAATTACGTCATGTGATAACATCACTGACTTTTCCTAGAATGAGAGTAGAATCCTAAGCATGATAATGAGAATGTATTGTCTTAACCTGGCCATATTATTTTACTCTAGGATCATTCCCATGTGGCAGATATTTCGATCAGAATACATTTTGTGTGACTTAGAGATTAAGCATACAATTTGTCATAATTTTACGTAATTAATTTCTTAGTTTACATTTAGAACTAGATGAGGATTAGCCTAGTACTACTACATCTTTTAAAAAAATTAACAAATACTTGCAAAAGTTTAAACTTACAACAATATGGCCTTAATTTTATTATCATACTATTACAGAATCTAAGATATTTTTAGAGCTTAAAGCCATCTGAGAATTTATTCCAATTTATTTTACAGAAGAGGAAATTGAGATGCTCATGTAAAATGACCCAGGTTGAAATGGGTGAATTCCAAGGTCTCTTGTAATGTTTTAGAGGGATAATTAGAATTTGTAATGCTCTGCAACGTAAGTGTAATTTTTCATGTTTAAGCTGATCCTGTAGAACCAAGTAAAGCCGTTTACTTCAAATACTTTAATGTTAGAGCTCCTAGGTTCAAAAAAGCTGAAAGCAAAAGAAAAAAGCTTTTTATTTTTTCTTTGATAGACCTTTATTAACGTCTCATTGTTAAATTTGTGTTTGTAGGCTGTCTAGGTAATGGGCTCCAGCAACTAGCAGTACAGGTGAAGTCCCATTGTACCAGGTATCATTGGGACATCCTTATTGTTGTAATGAAATGAACTCTTGAAGTTTAAACTCTGAAGTTTCTCTTTATGCTTAGGTAAGCCCCAAATACACATTTGCCAGTCTCTACTCAAATTTGGTATGTTATAGACTAGAAGATTTGGGGATAGCATCACCAGTAGAGAGAAATCAGAGGTGTGTCAACCTTTACATCTTAATTCTTGTCTTCCAAGCTTCTGGATATTTTTTAATAATTGGTTTCTTTTGGGGGAGGAAATGAATAGTATGTATGCAGTAGAGAAGAATGAGAGGAGTAGCAGAAGAGAAGGTCAGCCAAAGTTGGAATTGTAAGGTGCCTGACTTCTCATCTTTTTATTTCTCCCCTAGCTATATACCAGTGCTTTTGTTGGATAGAGCATGAGTGTGAAAACATAGATGAAAGAGACCTTATTGAGCAGAGTTCAGAATTGGTATTTCCTGGGGAAAGGGGAAGGTACGCTTCTTGACCATGCAGTCTGCTTCCTTTAACTTCTGTGCTACCCATTGTTTGTACACTTCCTTTACATTTTTATATTGCCTTATGTTCTTACCTTATGTATTTTTCTAAATAGGTGGTAAGCTCCTGGAGGGCAGAGACTATTACTAACATCACACCATGCCTTGCATAGGGCGTATGCTAAATCAGTATTTGCTAGTTTGGGTAAATCATTACATAGAAGTATTTGTAGCTTCAGTAAAACCCTGTTAAAATGGATTAATCTATGAGGGGGAAAATGCTTTTTGTACAGAGCTGTTTACGTGCACTGTTTTTTATTGAAATGGGATTTTTCCTGAAGGATTTTCTTTTCTTTTTTTAAGTGAGTAGAGTTGATGAGTAGGCAAATAGAACACACTTATTTTAGAATGTAGGTAGTGTAAGCAAGGTTTGTTAATAGTCTTAGGAAGGAGGACAGATGATTGTTGGTTGGTATTTGAACCATTGTAAATTATTAGAAATTTCATTGCATTCCCCTTAATACTCTTATCCACACATAGAAATAGCTGAAATATACTTTAATCATTGGGAAAAAATCTTTGGTCTCCATTTTAAATGAATTACAGTTCACATCTTTCTACATTTATATACTCCCAGCAGAGTATATAAACCAGTTGTATCGACTCATCCTAATGCATAGTTTGATTAAAGCAACTAATAATTTTCAAAAGACACTTGTTAAGATTATCTATGATCATTTGTTTTTCTCTCTTTTTTTTTTTTTAAAGAAATGTCTTTCTCTTTCTTTTTTTTTTTTTAAGATTTATTTATTGACCGATTGATTGATTGCTATGTTGGGTCTTCGTTTCTGTGCGAGGGCTTTCTCTAGTTGCGGCAGGTGGGGGCCACTCTTCATCGCAGTGCGCGGGCCTCTCACTATCGTGGCCTCTCTTGTTGCGGAGCACAGGCTCCAGACGCGCAGGCTCAGTAGTTGTGGCTCACGGGCCCAGTTGCTCCGCGGCATGTGGGATCTTCCCAGACCAGGGCTCGAACCCGTGTCCCCTGCATTAGCAGGCAGATTCTCAACCACTGCGCCACCAGGGAAGCCCTCTTCTTTTTTTTTGATCGTTTGTTTTTCAAATGCACAAGCTTTATTTAGACTTTATAAGAATATAATTCAAAGTAGGTGATGCTGAAACTCTTTAAACTTTTTCATTTTCCTGCTAGGGTCAGGTGCTTCCATTCATTCAGACTTAACTACATATTTACTGCCATGGACAAGGAATGAAGGTTTTTACAGGATCTTTTTTTTTTTTTCTCTTTTCAGTTGGACAAAAATCTTGTCAAATTAAGCTCCTTGTTAGTTATTTGCCTGAAAAATTATCTTATGGTGGGACCTTAGATAATATCAAGTTTAGCATCCTTTTTCTGTTCTTCAGTGTTCAGGAATCCTGCAGTCTTGGCAGGTATTCATTGAGCTGCATTAATCATTCTTCTAGGGCCTGGTAGAATGCTCATTTTTCAGTGAAAGTCTATTTCATTTTTGGACAACTCTTTAAGTTCATGATGTTAGAGTTACATCCCTGCCACCACTGTTTAATACCTACTGTGTTTTCTGTAACAACTCAAGACTTCTGCATGTGAAGGCTTCCAGCATTTGAAGAGAGCTGTTATGAATCATCAATGGATTGTACTGTATGTTCTCTCTACCTCCCTTTAAAAATTGAAGAAACTTGATTGTTACTACCTTTTCTGTCTCCTATGAATTTTACTAACAACTAAGTCTCAGTTGAATTGGTGGAAGGTGAATTGGAGGCAGGGTCAGCTGCCTACCACTGTGTGGGCAAAGTCAGAACTGATGTTTCTAGGTGAAGAACAGGAATGCAGGGATTGGGGACTTGAAATAATGTGTAGAAGGGCCACTGAAGATTATGAAAAGATGAGAGGAAGAGAAATCTTTGTCTTTTCTGTGTTTCCATTTGTCATTCTACAGGTTCTTTCAGTACTACAGACGTGATTTATTTGGCCTGGAGACGTAAAATAATTTAAGATATAGCTAGGCGTTCTTACCACTTTTGTTATTTTAGACTTCATTTTTAAGTATTCTGCCTCAGTTTGGAGATCCCCTTAATTGAGAACAAGAGTTACATAGTTTCCCAGATAGTGGAGCGAAAGATGTTGTCTCTCCTAATCTTTTTTGTTGTGACTGTTTACAGTTGTCTAGTTGAAGAATTTTTGGTTTTTTGGAGTCTGTCATCTCTTTTGCCATTTCTTTTTAACTGTTTAATTAAAAAATATTTTTAAAATTATTCATCTGTGTAATTTGTTGGTTATCACAGGAAGGAAGGAAATCTCTGGAGAACAGCTATTTTGGATATTTATCTTCTGGCACCCTCATGGCACTGTAGTGAATTTTTAAAAAACATTTCAATAAAGTAACTTTGGTAGTGATGAAAAAATGTTTGGGAAGAATGGAAGATCTGGGTGTACTGTGATTCTGGAGAAAGAAAAGGAGGAAAACAGCAGGAGGGCAGAAATGAAATGCAGCGGTGGCTGGAATACAGAGTGGGCAAGTGTTGAGGCACACATAATTTTTCTGGGATATATGACCTTAGGCAAGTTATTTAATTGCCCTTTCTTTCAGTTTCCATTTAGATGAAATATGATTGATAATAGTGCCTCCCTGATATTTTAAATTTGAATGTGGTCTGTCACATAACGAATACTGTCAACTATTATAGGCAACAAAGAAACAGGAGAGTAGGACTGGACAGCACTTGTTGGGATAATTATTTCTCAGTACTACATGACTATATAGTCTTTTGACATTTACTGGGTAATGTCTGTCCCACCGCTATCCCATGGTTCTGCTTTAGAGACTCTGAGTAATCTGGAAAATGGCCTGATTTTTTATCTTGCTCATATGTGGTGCTATAAATGAATTTTTAATACATTCAGGATGCTCAGTAGTTGAAAAAGGAACCCTAAATTGAATTTTCAATATAGATATTTCAAGATAGAATCTAAGAGGGCAGGTTTCAGTTATATCAATATTGTGGTAGGCTTTCTGATTAAGATATCTGATGCTAGAAAAACGACTACATTCTCCTGAAAAAAAAAGTACTTAATATTCATTTTATGTGGATGATATGAGTAGTTAACAAATTTGTCTTTACTACTTTATAAGTTAGGAACCATGTTCTAGCTTAGGGGAGAAAAAAAGCTGTGTTTGTCTGGAGTCCTTTACTCTTGTCTTTGCCTCTCTGTTTTTGTTGGGGTTAATGTTGGATCTGTCAGTTTGACAAACAAGTCCTTATTTATGTAGTGACTAAGTTCATACTACCAATTTTAACCCCAAATGAACAATTTTTCTACTTGTATTTAATGCATAGATCCTTATTTTGGCTGCACAGAGGTCTTTTTGCACCCTTTTTTGATGACAGTATTCCATGAAGATGTGTACTGTGAAGCTGAGTTTCACAAAGTAGCTGCTTTCTCTGTTTATTTACCCCTTAACCTTCCAGTTATTGCTGTGTGACAGATTACTCTAACACTTACCTCATCGCATCATGAGCACAGAAGATGCCTGTCAGGGATTCAGACAGGGCATGCAGTGGGGTTGACCTGCTCTATGATGCCTGGGGCCTCAGCTGGGAAGACTCAGCCTTGTTTACTCACATGTCTGATGCCTGGGCTAGGATGACTTAACACTAGGATTGCTGACCAGAATTCTTATATGAGACCTGTCTTCATGGCTTAGCTTCCTCATAGCATGGCAGCCTTGGGGTTATTGAACTTCTTATATGATGGCTCAGGGTTCCAAACATGATTGGTTTTAGTGACCAGCAAACAGGGCAGAGACGCAGTGCTGTTAATGACTCAACCCTGGAAGTCATACGGGATTACTTCCACTGTACACTGTTGGTTGGCGCCCACTCAATAAAATGGCAGAGGAATTGGATTAGTTCTTAATGGGGCAGTGCCAAGGTCACATTGTAGAACAGTATGTGGGAGCCATCTTTAGAAAATGTAATCTGCCATAGATCTCTGGGTTAGATGAATAGTAAATTTCCTATTGTGTAGAAAATTGGAGCTTTTCTGCTATAGGGTATCTTGTCCTAGGATAATATAGATTCATACTCAAGGATTATTATAGGTGAAAATCCTGACAATATCCTGAAATCTAACAATCTTAACATCTTTTATATAGCACAAGATTTTAATTTTTTATTATATAAACTATATGTCTATTGCAGAATATCTAAGTGTACAAAAAAAAGGGAAAAGATTCCACCTATAATTGTACCACTCAGGTACCATTCTTAACATTTAAAAAAATCTTTTTGTTTTTCATACATATATGTGTGTATATATATATGAACATTTTTCAGGAGTTTTAAGTTCTCAAGACATTAAATGACAAAGTTAAAGCTAGGTATAGGGCTTCCCTGGTGGAGCAGTGTTTAAGAATCTGCCTGCCAATGCAGGGGACATGGGTTTGAGCCCTGGTCCGGAAAGATCCCGCATGCCATGGAGTAACCAAGCCTGGGCACCACAACTACTGAGCCTGCGCTCTAGAGCTGGCGAGCCACAGCTACTGAAGCCAGTGTGCCTAGAGCCTGTGCTCCGCAACAAGAGAAGCCACCGCAATGAGAAGCCCGCGCACCGCAAGGAAAAGTAGCCCCCGCTCGCCACAGCTAGAGAAAGCCTGCATGCAGCAATGAAGACCCAACGCAGCCAAAAATAAATAAATTTATTTTTTTTTAAAAAAGCTAGGTATATAAAACTATCCCTTGTGGGATATGTAGGACATTCACTGTGTATTAATGTCCTGATCTAGCAACAGTTTCCTTGAAAAATGTATAATACCGTAAAAAGGGAAGATAATAAATGCAAGGTATAAGCTAATAGTAGTTTTTCTTTTGCCTAGTTGCTAGAATTTTAACTGTGTACTGACACTAAATTTCAGGCCTCCCTTCTGTTTGCATATCTTCTATTTGTATATTTCTAAATAGTGGAATGCAGATTATAATGCTGTTATTGCATCCTAAATCATAATTAAAAGCAAATCTTAACTTGTTTTTTATTTCTTAAAGAAAAAGTAGCCTACCCTTTTAAAAAAATGAATGAACTGTCTGTTCCATCCTCAGAGTGTTTGAGGCAATTGAGCTTATCTTTTGCGCATGGGGTTAGGCCTGTCATATCAGTGTAAAAATCTTGATTTTCATCTGGTAGACTTGAATTTTATATGTGTTTAGTTGGAAGCTTGTTGATTGTGTAAATAGTTCACCTAAATAAAATTGGATAGTTTCATCATCCTTTAATGTTTTAATGATTGTATTGATTTTATTTACCTTCAGTATAACTAAGGAATTGTGATAGGCTGTTTCATTTAGGATAGAATGGCTGTGAAAGTTGACTACTGTCTTTTCTGCCATAAAGAAAATGGATCATTTGACCTAAAACACCTTTCTAGCATTGCTTTTAAACTTGTTTCTGTGCCTCTGAATTTTATCAGACCCTTACTTTGTATTTGGTTTCATTATTTTATTATTGCTAAGGGTAAAGTATTACATATGTTTGTAATTTATTGTGATTATTTAAAAATTTTTTTTATTTTATTTAATTTTTAACTTTTGTTTTTAAAAAAAATATTTATTTATTTGGCTGTGCTGGTTCTTAGTTGTTACACGTGAGATCTTTGTCGTTGTGTGCAGGATCTAGGTCGCTTGCCAGGGATGGCACCCGGGGCCCCTGCATTGGGAGCACAGAGTCTTAACCACTGGACCACCAGGGAATTCCACCCGCCCCCGCCACTTAATTTAGATTTCAACTTATTAAAACAATACCTGAATTTTTAATTGTACTTCAGTACCTGAGTATCTCCGCGGGGGGTGGGCAGGGGGTGCTTATCTAATAGTAGTAGCCTAGGAAACCTCCAAAGTTTTCAACTTAGTGGTGGGGGTGGGGGTGGGGAGATGACCTTGAACCAGAGGCTTAACTTTTTCCCCCCACTTTTGCACATTAATTACATTTGTGAGAAAATAACAAAAGCAAAGCTGTTGACTAGTGTACTGTGCCTGTAGGTGATATGATAGCTTGAAATTATTTCAGTTCAAGGGAAATGAATGAGGCACATCAAAGACAATATGCATGTGTGTTTATTCAGGAAAAATAAACTCTTTTATGTCACTTACATGAATTTTTTTAAAATTAATTAATTAATTTATTTATTTTGGCTGTGTTGGGTCTTTGTTTCTGTGCGAGGGCTTTCTCCAGTTGCGGCGAGCGGGGGCCACTGTTCATCGCGGTGCGCGGGCCTCTCATTGTCGTGACCTCTCTTGTTGCGGAGCACAGGCTCCAGATGCGCAGGCTCAGTAGTTGTGGCTCACGGGCCTAGCCGCTCCGCGGCATGTGGGATCGTCCCAGACCAGGGCTCGAACTCGTGTCCCCTGCGTTGGCAGGCAGATTCTCAACCACTGCGCCACCAGGGAAGCCCACTTACATGAATTCTTTGGCAGGGGTAGGGAGAGACAAAAATTTAACACTTAATAATATGTCTGATGTGCTCACTTCGGTGTAACTGGGATTTTAACCAAATTGTGGCCCTCACTCACGTGGATGAGTATTATATGCCTGGGCCATCTGATGCATATCTTTTTTGAGAAACCTAAAAAATAAGCAGCGTTTCTTCATTGGCTTATAATAACAGTATTTGGTATCATTCAGCATGGCTGGAGTATTTAAATTCATTTTTTAACTCACAAAGCTATTTTATATACTAACTTAAACTGTAGTATATCTAAAAAGTATATTTATGGCAAGATTTGAGACAAACTTAGAGAATTACGTGGGTTTGTTATTTTAGCATGGTTAAGCTGGTATATACTTTCAGTATGGAATATAATTATTTTTTTTCTTTTAATATAGGGCAAGCTTGATGATTATCAGGAACGAATGAACAAAGGGGAAAGGCTTAATCAAGATCAGCTGGTAAAGATGTTATATTTTTATTAAGATTTTATGCTCATTAATTTTAATAGGAAAATTAATTTTGTGTTTCTTTGTGTTTCCAGTAAAGTCGGGTTCTTTCTTTGTTATTTTAGGATGCTGTATCTAAGTACCAGGAAGTCACAAATAACTTGGAGTTTGCAAAAGAATTACAGAGGAGTTTCATGGCATTAAGCCAAGATGTAAGTAAAAAATAGCATATATGTTTATGAAATATTAAAAATGAGGGCAGAAAATTTTATTTGTCTCTTTGAGTTTTAGTTCTTGCATTACTGTTGATAAGCTCTCTGCAAGGGGGAGAGGATTGGATCCAATTATATCTAAGATGCTTGCCAATTCTGTAAAGTTTAGTGTAACACCTGACTGAGTTTCATACATGACAGACATGTATCGTTGGTTTAAAAAATTATCTATGCAAATATAACAGTCAGCCTTCTGTATATGCGGGATCTTCATCCAAGGATCGAAATCCTAGGTTGGTTGAACCTGCAGATACAGAGTACAGACTGTAAGGGACTTGGAACATCCACGGATTTTGGTATCCACGGGGGGGTGGGGTGGGGGTGGTCCTGGAATCGATTCCCCTTGGCTACGGAGAGATAACTGTATAAACGTGATAGACATTTATCTTCCATGTATTCCTTTATGCCTCATGACTATGTTACAATCCCATTAACTATCAGAAAATAAAGACGCCTGTTGATATAATGGGTAACTACTTTCTCCATAGAGATCTTAAGGGATGTGGCTGACTAATATATTGCATTTGTATCAACTCTTGATCCAACAAAGTGGTGTGTTTTTCCCCAAACATCTTTTGATGTGACAGAAGCCTTTGGGAACAGGATAAAATTAAATATGAGCAAAGTCAAATAATTGGTTGAAAGTTGAGACCAGAAAATTAATATCCTTCTGAATTAGTATTAGCTTATTTGGAGAAAGTCTTATAACAACGTTGACATTTAAAGTTGCCTCTGATTTGGTGAAATGAATAAACAAAACAGTTTATTATGTGATGAGAGACAATGCAGTACAGAGATGAAGAGTTCTGATTGGAACCAAACTGCCTGATTTGAATCCTGATTCTACCACTTTTACTTAATAGCTGTATGACTTTGAAAGAGTTATTTAACTTCTCTATACCTGTATCGGTCAGGGTTTTCCAGAGAAACAGCCAGTAGGGTAGAAAGGAAAGGGTGGGAGAAAAAGGGAGAGGGGAGAGGCAGTAATAGTGCCTCATTATAGGGTTGTGCTTAAAACAGTAAAAATGGCAGTAATAGTGCCTACCTCATTATAGGGTTATGCTTATGACAGTATTTGACGCATAACTAATCTATTTCATGCACTTAATATTATTGTTACTTATTAAATTTGATTAAAGGTGGAAAATGTTGATACCCCTCAAAACAGAGTAAGGGAAATTTAATTTACACCCAAGTAGGGATTTGTTCCACTTAGCTTAGATCAGAGCCTCAGGCTTGATGAACCCTGCCCAGTTTCTGATTTAAAAAAAAATATGGGTCACAGAAGTAGAATTGCTATATACAATTTAATATAGAATCTTATTTTTGAAGCTACTGTCACTATGTAAATGAAAATACCTGTATCCTCCTTTGATTCTTTTTTTAACACTGGTGTTTTCAGGAACTTTTCACTGGGCCTTTAACTTCATTGGCAGTCCTTTTATTTAACTCTGATCCTTTGTTGCCCTTTCCACAGTTATTAAACAGTTCTTTTGTTTTGCATTCAAGAGCTTCTTTAACCTAGTTGCAGCCTACCTTTTCTAGTCTTCATAGTCTTCCCTACTTGAACTCCTCATCCAAAGTGGCTTTCTTTATTATCTTACTTCTTTTGCTTTCTTGACTTATTTTCTCCTTTCTGCCTTTCTTCCTAGAATGGAAGTGGTGGATTGTTTGGGATGAGAAGGTAGTAGTGGGTTTGACATCTTCTTGCGAGTCAATAGTAGGCAGTTGGAATTAGTATTTTGAACCATTTTTTCATAGAGATAGACATAGATAAGATTTTTTTTTTATTGTGGCTGTGGTTGGGTTTCTTTAATTGTCTTAGAACCTTAATTAAAATTTTTAGTTTTTATACTTTTTATTATGGAAAATTTAAAAACTAAAGAAAAGACTATAATGAACTCACATTTACCTATACCTAGCTTTTACAGTTACCATGATTTCATGGGCAATTATATTTCGTCTATACTCACACCTACTCCCTTGCTGCCTGCCTGCTAGATTATTTTGAAGCAAATCCCCAATATATTGTTTCATTGATACCATTTCCATAGTGTAATACCTTCTAGGAAAAGATGTATTTTGAATTTCTAACAGCTACTGAAAACAGATTATTTATTAAACTGTTTATAAGTTGGGAGTCATTCTTTTGTATATCAAGGTCACATTTAACTCAATGAATGAAATATGTCTTATTTACACTGGACCTGAAATTGATGTAAAGGAGTTTTGTAAAACTTATTTCTACGTCTATGTTTATATTCTTATGCAGATTCAGAAAACAATAAAGAAGACAGCACGTCGGGAGCAGCTTATGAGAGAAGAAGCTGAACAGAAACGTTTAAAAACTGTGCTTGAGCTGCAGTATGTTTTGGACAAATTGGGAGACGACGAAGTGAGAACTGACCTGAAGCAAGGTTTGAATGGAGTGCCAATATTGTCTGAAGAGGAACTGTCGTTGTTGGATGAGTTCTACAAATTAGCAGACCCTGAACGGGACATGAGCTTGAGGTATAGTGGTATTTGATAATAGAAATTTCTAAATGTTGTGTTGAGTAGACAACCGAAAGGTAATTAACTAGCTGTTTTATTATTATAAGGTTGAATGAGCAGTATGAACATGCCTCCATTCACCTGTGGGACTTGCTGGAAGGGAAGGAAAAACCTGTATGTGGAACAACCTGTGAGTATCACTGACAACTTTTGATTTTGTGACTAAGAATCTTTAAAATTTAATGTAAAATAGATAGCTAGTGGGAAGCAGCTGCATAGCACAGGGTGATCAGCTCCATGCTTTGTGACCACCTACCGGGGTGGGATAGGGAGGGTAGGAGGGAGACGCAAGAGGAAGGAGGTATGGGGATATATAGCTGATTCACTTTGTTATACAGCAGAAACTAACACAAGATTGTAAAGCAATTATACTGCAATAAAGATGTTAAAAAAAAAAAGTCAAATTCATAGAATCAAAGAAGGAAATGGTATTTTCCAGGGGCTGGGGGGAGGGGGAATGGGGAGTTACTAATCACTGGGCATAAAGTTTCATTCAAGCAAGATGAATAAATTCTAGAGGTCTGCTGTACAACATTGCACCTGTAGTCAACAATAATAATATGGTACACTTAAAT
This sequence comes from Balaenoptera acutorostrata, assembly GCF_949987535.1. Classification (NCBI taxonomy): domain Eukaryota; kingdom Metazoa; phylum Chordata; class Mammalia; order Artiodactyla; family Balaenopteridae; genus Balaenoptera; species Balaenoptera acutorostrata. Next base: position 25,847,952 of record NC_080072.1, on the reverse strand, counting down.
TTTGTTGTAAAAAAAAATTTGTTAAAAGGTAGATCTCATGCTAAGTGTTCTTTCCACAATAAAATAAAATAAAAATAAGTATTAAAGAAATTTTAGAACTGTGTAAATAACGTCAATCCACTGTTTACTTTTTGGTTTATTTCCTTTTTGTATCTTTTTATTTGTTTATTTTTTGCAATTTTTTTGTGTGTAAGTCAAAACACCAGCATCAACCAACCAAAAATCTATAAAGATGGGAGTCCTAAATTAACATGGTTTTGTTCATAACTTATTCTGCTTGAGGTGGACAGATTAACACCAAATTGACTTTCATTGTTTTTGGTATTAGATGGGGACTGGTTTTTCCTTACAGATGAAATTTTGTGAAAAACATTTACTGCACCCCATACATTCTGCTCATGGTCATTGCCTTAGTCTATCTTTAGTTTTTCTTAGACTTCTGCTAGTTTGGGACATTCATTTTTTTCTATGTTTTTTAAAAAGCTAATATCTAGGCCAGTATTCTATATGTGAACTCCTTAACTGTAAATATGCAGTTGTATGTTGATTTTTTTTTTTTTAAATAAGGATATTTTTAAGTTACACTACCTCAGTAGATTAGGAATTTTAGATTTTAACCTCTTAGTAAATCAGGGAATAGATTCTTAGCTATTTTTAATGTCGATTTAGGGAAGTAGATTTTTGAACATATTAAGGCAAAAATATCTGTTTATACCCTATATTTAGCTATTTGGTTGAAATGAGCTTATACTCTTTTTGGCAAAACTGTATGATGTAATTTGGAGTGTATTTGCTTTAAGGAGATGGGTAAATCAAATATGAGGAACCATTGCTTTTGTGTCTTTTCATGTAAGAAATCATTTTCTTGGTTTGTTAACTTGTGTTGTCTGTATTTCTTCATTAAAAAAAAACTTTTTGGCTTCTTGATTTTAGTTCTGCTACAAATATATACTGAATTCCCCACTTGAAGTTTGATTAGAAAGCAGTTGACATGTGTATAAACTTGTTAGCTTCAAAAAGTAGCTTTAGGTCAAGCCTGATAAAATTTTCATGAGCACTATTGAGGAGTAACAAGGGTTAAACGGTAAGCCGTGGCTTGTTTTGGTGTTACTTTCTACCTGGCCTCATTCCTGCATCTGAGGAATGTAACATCTTTATAGTTAATGGAAAGATATAATTTAATCATATTAGTGTTTTTATGTGCATTCAGTTTTCATAAGTTTTTTTAAAGTAGTTCTGAGGCAGGAGATTCTGAAGCAGGGGGAAGGAAAACATGTGAAGTGTCCAGCATTCAAAAGTTAATAGTTATTGGGACTTCCCTGGTGGTCCAGTGGTTAAGAATCCGCCTTCCAATGCAGGGGACGCAAGTTTGATCCCTGGTCGGGGAACTAAGATCCCACATGCCGCTGGGCAACTGAGCCCGCGCGCCACAACTAGAGAGAAGCCTGCATGCTGCAACTAGAGAAGAGTGAAATATCCTGCATGCCGCAACAAAGATCCCGCGTGCTGCAGCTAAGACCCGACACGCCAAATAAATAAATAAATAAACGTGTGTGTGTGTGTGTGTGTATGTGTATATTTAAACCGTTAATATTTATTTATTTATTTACGTATTTATTTGGCTGTGCTGTGCAGCTTGTGGGGTTTAGTTCCCTGACCAGGGCTTGAACTGGGCCCTCAGCAGTGAGAGCACAGTCCTAACCACTGGACTGCCAGGGAATTCCCGATAGCTTAACTTTTTTTTTTTTTAAATATTTATTTATTTGGTTGCATCGCGTCTTAGTTGCAGCTCTCGGGCTCCTTAGTTGTGTCATGTGAACTCTTAGTTGCGGCATGCGTATGGGATCTAGTTCCCAGACCAGGGATCGAATCTGGGCCCCCTGCACTGGGAGTGTGGAGTCTTAACCACTGCGACACTAGGGAAGTCCCCCTATAGTTTTACTTTTAATAGCATTAATTTTATAATACTTTGATATAACGTCCCTTAAGTTTCATTTTTCTGTATAGTGACCTATTAATAGTCTTGCTCTACATCTACTATACAAGGCCAGGAAATGGAGATTAACTCCTGACACAAACCTTCCCCCACCACCCTGTCCCCTTTACGTACCAAATTCTGACAATTTTATTTGCCTTTTAAATATCTTTTGAATCTACTTCTCTTTCTCTACTTTTCTGCTTTTCTGTTGTCTAATGCAGTCTCTTAACTGAATTCACCATCCGTTCCTCTTTAAAATCTTTTAATGGTTTTATTTTAATCACATTTTATATACATTTGCCCTTAGTTTGTAAGACCTTGCATATTCTGGCTCTTACCAGTCTCTCCAGACTCATCTTTCCTTATGCTTTTTCTTACTCCCTATGCTCCAGCCACAATGCATACTTTAATTTTCTTGCATTTGGCACCCTGTGTACAGGGCTTTGTAAATGCTGTTGCCTCTGCCTTGAAACACTTGTTTCCTCTCTACTACTCATCTTTCAGATCCCAGCTCTTGCAGCCCTTACACCAGAAAAGCCTCTCATGGTCTCTCCCTGATTAGGTCCAGTCCATTGTACTTCTGTGTAGTACTTTTCACAGATGTAATGTTACTGTTTTTGTGAGTATTTGATAACTCTTCTTTATTGGACTGTTCACTTAGTGAGGGCAGATACTGTATCTTTTACATACCTCTCTGTAGCCCCAGTGCCTAGTTCATTGCTTAACATACAGTTAGGTGCTAAATAAATGTTTATTGAATGAATAAATGATAATTGTCAGGGTTTTTTTGGACTAACTTATCTAAAATACTTAAAAATTTAATACAAATAATTTCTTGATCCCTATTATTCTGTAATAAATTTCTGTTGGAATTTAATGGTTTTATGTTTTTAAGTAACAGTTGATGGGGTTGTTTTTCTTACCACTATATTTTGTAGAACGTTGAATCTTTTAAGTCAGGCATCCTCAGATAGTCCAAGACTATAATTAATATTCTGTTTTTAGATAAAGCTCTAAAGGAAATTGTTGAGCGTGTTTTCCAGTCAAACTACTTTGACAGCACTCACAACCACCAGAATGGGCTGTGTGAGGAAGAAGAGGCAGCCTCAGCACCTGCAGTTGAAGACCAGGTAGCTGAAGCTGGTGAGTACTCAGGTGGATATGAACTTTAGTTTAGGGTCCTGGTTTTACTTTCCTTTGCCACAAGTTCAAGCTATACATTTATTTAGTTGTATTTGTACACTTAGATTTTTAAAGAAACTTTAAGCATGACCAAATATTAAGACAAAGCATAAGAGTAATTCCCAGAGGCATTAAATATCAGTTGTTTATCTTATTTTTTAGTTTTATTTTTTAAATTATTTTTTATTTTTGGCTGCGTTGGGTCTTTGTTGCTGTGCGCGGGCTCTTCTCTATTTGCGGCGAGCGGGGGCTGCTCTTCGTTGTGGTGCGCAGGCTTCTCATTGCGGTGGCTTCTCTTGTTGTGGAGCACGGGCTCTAGGTGTGTGGGCTTCAGTAGTTGTGGCACATGGGCTCAGTAGTTGTGGCTCGCGGGCTCTAGAGCGCAGGCTCAGTAGTTGTGGCGCACAGGCTTAGTTGCTCCACGGCATGTGTGATCTTCCCGGACCAGGGCTCGAACCTATGTCCCCTGCATCAGCAGGCGGATTCTTAACCACCGTGCCACCAGGGAAGCCCCTATCTTGTTTATGTTGATCACTGTTACAGACTGGTATTTCTGTTGCTGCAGTATTGCTAGGCTGGAGTATGGATGAGGGAGCAACTGTTGTAAGGTTTTTCAAATAGATTTTTGGCTGATGTACGCAGATTTATTGCTGCTTACAATGCCAGTATATGAGGTGAATGGTATGAGGTTTTGTTCTGTTTTTTTTTATGACGGAGTGATTATAACTCCCATTATCTTGAACTATAAATTCCTCAGTCACCAAAGATCTATTCTGGCACCTAGCACATCACTAATAGGTAGGTAAGCACTTACTGTGCGGACTTTTATGATAACGTAAGATGATGAATAAAATTTTGAATACTATAGGGAGCATTGTTGGAGCATATATTTTATAATGGGTAAAAGCATGGATTCCAGAATCAGACTGCCTGGATAAAATCTTGGCTACAACACGTATTAGCTATGTAACTTTGGGCAACTTACCGAACTTCTCTGTACCTCAGGTTCTTCATTTAGGAAGTAATATGTAAAGTATGTATACAGTGCCTGGCACATGGTAAGCATTAGGTTGAAACCAGAAGGGAACATTACACATCAATGGAATTTATGGTTGGTTGCAGATCAATATAAGGCAGTAAGGCAGTCTTTTTTTTTTTTTTGGCTGTGCTGTGAGGCTTGTGGGATCTTAGTTCCCCAACTAGGGATCGAACCCAGGCCCAGGCAGTGAAAGTGCTGAGTCCTAATCACTGGACTGCCAGGGAATTCCCAAGACATTTTTTTCCCCCCTTACCACTTTTACCAAGTAGATTAAAATGGAGACTAGGATGCTGCTTTGTTGGCATTATACTTGATCCAGAATAATTACTATTGAAACTAAAATAATTGTGGAATAAATGGTAAAGAAAACAACTTTCTGAGTATTTTGTTGTAAGAATAATAAAATACAGAAACGTACTGTTAACTATAACTTTGTAAATAAATTCAGACTATGTGATGGTGAGCTGTTTACTTATTTGGATTTAAATGAATTGTTAACTTTAAAAAAGTTTTCTTACACTCTTTTGTATCATTTTTTAACCTCTTAGAACCTGAGCCTGCAGAAGAATACACTGAACAAAGTGAAGTTGAATCAACAGAGGTATGATTTTTATTTAATGCTAGCTTTCCCTTTCTGCCTTTCAAACAGAGGTCTCAAACATTTACTTTGCTTTGCAGTATGTAAATAGACAATTTATGGCAGAAACACAGTTCAGCAGTGGTGAAAAGGAGCAGGTAGATGAGTGGACAGTTGAAACAGTTGAGGTAAGAGTTCTCTGTTACAAGGTTGATGTCTTTTGTCTTTAATTAGTAATTCTTATCTCTCCTAAGAACAAATTTAGATTGTTAAGTCTTTTGCATTCTTAGTACATTTATTAGAATAACAAACTCATTATGTAAGACTGTTCTGTTTAAAAGGTGATTTGTTTGTCTTTGTGGATATTTAATATAATCACTGCTTTGCTGATCCAATTACAAAAATATATACAAATATCAATTTATAATTTATGGGGTTAATCTGTCTATTAAAGTACGTGATTTGTCTGTTATCAGGTTGCTCTATAAAAATCTGGGCTCCCACATGGATAGCCTTCAGAAAGACTACCTTACAGGGGTACGTTGGAGTGTCATCTTAGACTTCTCCTTCACCCTAGTGCTGTTTGGTTACCAGGCTCTGTTAACTCAGTATTGCTTACAAAGGAAATAAGGTTGTGACTTGCCCAGGCTTAACAGATATGACTTGCCCAGGCTTAAAAGCCAGACAGAGGAATATAAATTTGATGTAATAAAAATTAGTGATATTTCTCAGCAGAGCAGGGAATTACTAAAAACAATAATCAGGAGAAATTATTAGAGCTAGAAAAATGACAGGTAGAGTGAGCTTTGGCTTTTGTAGCAGTTTTGATGAGGTGATAGAGCTTGATCCTATGGTATTGCCAGAGAGAATGAAATGATAGGAACTCAAAGCTTGATGATAATAATAGCTAACATTTCTTTTTTTTTTTTTTTTTTTTTCCACACACACACACTGTATTTTATTTTTACAAGAGATAGATAGACTGACACCAAGCATTGTACATGGATGACCACAACAAAAGCAACAATGATTGCAATTACCAAACATGAAACACACTTATACTATGTCATAACATTGACATTCAGTCCAGTAATCCTCCACTGTAACAGCTCCTTTACTTTGCAGTGAAAATTGATTTGTATATTCTTTTCCTCTGAGTCCTTGTGGGATTTTTTTTTTTTTTAATTCAGACAGAAAGTCACAAAAATTATACTCATCCTCATCAGTTCACTCAGTCCCATGTAATTAATTTCTTTTTTTTCATCTTGATCTTTTGTTAGCACTTTTATGAGTTCATCAGTTTTTCATTAGAGTTCTGAAAATGCTTATTCATTCAGTTCAGCAGTACAGTCAGTTACCAGAAACCTGTACTTGTCAGAGTCTTTTCCATGAATTTCTTGAAGATGAAACTCTTTTATAGGAACATATTTGCAAAATCATCAGAGTACACCCAGAACTGTCTGTAAATGACAAAAGAGTTAAAAATGACCATGGTTAAAGATTTGATGAAAGTTCATAATAATGCAGTTGACAAGAAAATTAGTTATTTCTGAGATATACATTTTAAAGTAATAACTAGGATTATTACTTATAACATTATACCAGAACATATAAGATTTTTAGACGTTTCCTGTAATGTCTGAAACATTTATATTAACATATTTCCATACATATTTCCATACAAATACAAATATAAGATTTTTAGAAATTTCATGTAATGTCTGAAACATTTATATTAACATAGTTCCATACATATTTCCATACAAATACAAATATAAGATTTTTAGAAATTTCATGTAATGTCTGAAACATTTATATTAACATATTTCCATACATATTTCCATACAAATACAAATATAAGATTTTTAGAAATTTCATGTAATGTCTGAAACATTTATATTAACATATTTCCATACATATTTCCATACAAATACAAATATAAGATTTTTAGAAATTTCATGTACTGTCTGAAACATTTATATTAACATATTTCCATACATATTTCCATACAAATACAAATATAAGATTTTTAGAAATTTCATGTAATGTCTGAAACATTTATATTAACATATTTCCATACAAATAACCCAATGAAAGTTTAGTATTAGTTGTTTTGTTTGTTTTTTTATACTGCAGGTTCTTATTAGGCATCAGTTTTATACACATCAGTGTATACATGTCAATCCCAATCGCCCAATTCAGCACATCACCATCCCCACCTCATCGCAGTTTTCCCCCCTTGGTGTCCATATGTCCATTCTCTACATCTGTGTCTCAACTTCTGCCCTGCAAACTGGCTCATCTGTACCATTTTTCTACGTTCCACATACATGCATTAACATACGATATTTGTTTTTCTCTTTCTGACTTACTTCACTCTGTATGACAGTCTCTAGATCTTTCCACTTCTCAACAAATGACTCAATTTCGTTCCTTTTTATGGCTGAATAATATTCCATCGTATATATGTACCACAACTTCTTTATCCATTCGTCTGTTGATGGGCATTTAGGTTGCTTCCATGACCTGGCTATTGTAAATAGTGCTGCAATGAACATTCGGGTGCACGTGTCTTTTTGAATTACGGTTTTCTCTGGGTATATGCCCAGTAGTGGGATTGCTGGGTCATATGGTAATTCTATTTTTAGTTTTTTAAGGAACCTCCATATTGTTCTCCATAGTGGCTGTATCAATTTACATTCCCACCAACAGTGCAAGAGGGTTCCCTTTTCTCCACACCCTCTCCAGCATTTGTTGTTTGTAGATTTTCTGATGATGCCCATTCTAACAGGAGTGAGGTGATACCTCATTGTAGTTTTGATTTGCATTTCTCTAATAATTAGTGATGTTGAGCATCTTTTCATGTGCTTCGTGGCCGTCTGTATGTCTTCTTTGGAGAAATGTCTATTTAGGTCTTCTGCCCATTTTTGGATTGGGGTGTTTGTTTCTTTGATATTGAGCTGAATGAGCTGTTTATATATTTTGGAGATTAATCCTTTGTCCGTTGATTCATTTGCAAATATTTTCTCCCATTCTGAGGGTTGTCTTTTCGTCTTGTTTATGGTTTCCTTTGCTGTGCAAAAGCTTTGAAGTTTCATTAGGTCCCACTTGTTTATTTTTGTTTTTATTTCCATTACTCTAGGAGGTGGATCGAAAAAGATCTTGCTGTGATTTATGTCAAAGAGTGTTCTTCCTATGTTTTCCTCTAAGAGTTTTATAGTGTCCAGTCTTATATTTAGGTCTCTAATCCATTTTGAGTTTATTTTTGTGTATGGTGTTAGGGAGTATTCTAATTTCATTCTTTTACATGTGGCTGTCCAGTTTTCCCAGCACCACTTATTGAAGAGACTGTCTTTTCTCCATTGTATATCTTTGCCTCCTTTGTCATAGATTAGTTGACCATAGGTGCGTGGGTTAATCTCTGGGCTTTCTATCTTGTTCCATTGATCTATGTTTCTGTTTTTGTGCCAGTACCATATTGTCTTGATTACTGTAGCTTTGTAGTATAGTCTGAAGTCAGGGAGTCTGATTCCTCCAGCTCCGTTTTTTTCCCTCAAGACTGCTTTGGCTATTCGGGGTCTTTTGTGTCTCCATACAAATTTTAAGATGATTTGTTCTAGCTCCGTAAAAAATGCCATTGGTAATTTGATAGGGATTGCATTGAATCTGTAGATTGCTTTGGGTAGTATACTCATTTTCACAATGTTGATTCTTCCAATCCAAGAACATGGTATATCTCTCCATCTGTTGGTATCATCTTTAATTTCTTTCATCAGTGTCTTATAGTTTTCTGCATACAGGTCTTTTGTCTCCCTAGGTAGGTTTATTCCTAGGTATTTTATTCTTTTTGTTGCAATGGTAAATGGGAGTGTTTCCATAATTTCTCTTTCAGATTTTTCATCATTAGTGTATAGGAATGCAAGAGATTTCTGTGCATTAATTTTGTAACCTGCAACTTTACCATATTCATTAATTAGCTCTAGCAGTTTTCTGGTGGCAGTTTTAGGATTCTCTATGTATAGTATCATGTCATCCGCAAACAGTGACAGTTTTACTTCTTCTTTTCCAATTTGTATTCCTTTTATTTCTTTTTCTTCTCTGATTGCCGTGGCTAGGACTTCCAGAACTATGTTGAATAATAGTGGTGAGAGTGGACATCCTTGTCTCGTTCCTGATCTTAGAGGAAATGCTTTCAGTTTTTCACCATTGAGAATGATGTTTGCTGTGGGTTTGTCATATATGGCCTTTATTATGTTGAGGTAGGTTCCCTCTATGCCCACTTTCTGGAGAGTTTTTATCATAAATGGGTGTTGAATTTTGTCAAAAGCTTTTTCTGCATCTATTGAGATGATCATATGGTTTTTATTCTTCAATTTGTTAATATGGTGTATCACATTGATTGATTTGCGTATATTGAAGAATCCTTGCATCCCTGGGATAAATCCCACTTGATCGTGGTGTATGATCCTTTTAATGTGTTGTTGGATTCTGTTTGCTAGTATTTTGTTGAGGATTTTTGCATCTATATTCATCAGTGATATTGGTCTGTAATTTTCTTTTTTTGTAGTGTCTTTGTCTGGTTTTGGTATCAGGGTGATGGTGGCCTCATAGAATGAGTTTGGGAGAGTTCCTTCCTCTGCAATTTTTTGGAAGAGTTTGAGAAGGATGGGTGTTAGCTCTTCTCTAAATGTTTGATAGAATTCACCTGTGAAGCCATCTGGTCCTGGACTTTTGTTTGTTGGAAGATTTTTAATCACAGTTTCAATTTCATTACTTGTGATTGGTCTGTTGATATTTTCTGTTTCTTCCTGGTTCAGTCTTGGAAGGTTATACCTTTCTAAGAATTTGTCCATTTCTTCCAGGTTGTCCATTTTATTGGCATAAAGTTGCTTGTAGTAGTCTCTTAGGATGTTTTGTATTTCTGCGGTGTCTGTTGTAACTTCTCCTTTTTCATTTCTGATTTTATTGATTTGAGTCCTCTCCCTCTTTTTCTTGATGAGTCTGGCTAATGGCTTATCAATTTTGTTTATCTTCTCAAAGAACCAACTTTTAGTTTTATTGATCTTTGCTATTGTTTTCTTTGTTTCTATTTCATTTATTTCTGCTCTGATCTTTATGATTTCTTTCCTTCTGCTAACTTTGGGTTTTGTTTGTTCTTCTTTCTCTAGTTTCTTTAGGTGTAAAGTTAGATTGTTTACTTGAGATTTTTCTTGTTTCTTTAGGTAGGCTTGTATAGCTATAAACTTCCCTCTTAGAACCGCTTTTGCTGCATCCCATAGGTTTTGGGTCGTCGTGTTTTCATTGTCATTTGTCTCTAGGTATTTTTTTATTTCCTGTTTGATTTCTTCAGTGATCTCTTGGTTATTTAGTAACGTATTGTTTAGCCTCCATGTGTTTGTCTTTTTTACGTTTTTTTCCCTGTAATTCATTTCTAATCTCATAGCGTTGTGGTCAGAAAAGATGCTTGATATGATTTCAATTTTCTTAAATTTACTGAGGCTTGATTTGTGACCCAAGATGTGATCTATCCTGGAGAATGTTCCGTGTGCACTTGAGAAGAACGTGTAATCTGCCGTTTTTGGATGGAATGTCCTATATATATCAATTAAATCTATCTGGTCTATTGTGTCATTTAAAGCTTCTGTTTCCTTATTTATTTTCATTTTGGATGATCTGTCCATTGGTGTAAGTGAGGTGTTAAAGTCCCCCACTATTATTGTGTTACTGTCGATTTCCTCTTTTATAGCTGTTAGCAGTTGCCTTATGTATTGAGGTGCTCCTATGTTGGGTGCATATATATTTATAATTGTTATATCTTCTTCTTGGATTGATCCCTGGATCATTATGTAGTGTCCTTCCTTGTCTCTTGTAACATTCTTTATTTTAAAGTCTATTTTATCTGATATGAGTATAGCTACTCCAGCTTTCTTTTGATTTCCATTTGCATGGAATATCTTTTTCCATCCCCTCACTTTCAGTCTGTATGTGTCCCTAGGTCTGAAGTGGGTCTCTTGTAGACAGCATATATATGGGTCTTGTTTTTGTATCCATTCAGCCAGTCTATGTCTTTTGGTTGGGGCATTTAATCCATTCACGTTTAAGGTAATTATCGATATGTATGTTCCTATGACCATTTTCTTAATTGTTTTGGGTTTGTTTTTGTAGGTCCTTTTCTTCTCTTGTGTTTCCCACTTAGAGAAGTTCCTTTAGCATTTGTTGTAGAGCTGGTTTGGTGGTGCTGAATTCTCGTAGCTTTTGCTTGTCTGTAAAGCTTTTGATTTCTCCATCAAATCTAAATGAGATCCTTGCCGGGTAGAGTAATCTTGGTTGTAGGTTCTTCCCTTTCATCACTTTAAGTATTTCATGCCACTCCCTTCTGGCTTGCAGAGTTTCTGCTGAGAAATCAGCTGTTAACCTTATGGGGGTTCCCTTGTATGTTATTTGTCGTTTTTCCCTTGCTGCTTTCAATAATTTTTCTTTGTCTTTAATTTTTGCCACTTTGATTACTATGTGTCTCGGCGTGTTTCTCCTTGGGTTTATTCTGTATGGGACTCTCTGCGCTTCCTGGACTTGGGTGGCTATTTCCTTTCCCATGTTAGGGAAGTTTTCGATTATAATCTCTTCAAATATTTTCTCTGGTCCTTTCTCTCTCTCTTCTCCTTCTGGGACCCCTATAATGCGAATGTTGTTGCGTTTAATGTTGTCCCAGAGGTCTCTTAGGCTGTCTTCATTTCTTTTTATTCTTTTTTCTTTAGTCTGTTCCGCAGCAGTGAATTCCACCATTCTGTCTTCCAGGTCACTTATCCGTTCTTCTGCCTCAGTTATTCTGCTATTGATTCCTTCTAGTGTAGTTTTCATTTCAGTTATTGTATTGGTCATCTCTGTTTGTTTGTTCTTTAATTCTTCTAGGTCTTTGTTAATCATTTCTTGCATCTTCTCAATCTTTGCCTCCATTCTTATTCCGAGGTCCTGGATCATCTTCACTATCATTATTCTGAATTCTTTTTCTGGAAGGTTGCCTATCTCCACTTCATTTAGTTGTTTTTCTGGGGTTTTTTCTTGTTCCTTCATCTGGTACATAGCCCTCTGCCTTTTCATCTTCTCTGTCTTTCTGTAACTGTGGTTTTTGGTCCACAGGCTGCAGGATTGTAGTTTTTCTTGCTTCTGTTGTCTGCCCTCTGGTGGTTGAGGCTATCTAAGAGGCTTGATGGGAGGCTCTGGTGGTGGGTAGAGCTGACTGTTGCTGTGGCGGTCAGAGCTCAGTAAAACCTTAATCCACTTGACTGTTGATGGGTGGGGCTGGGTTCCCTCCCTGTTGCGTCTCACTGTGGCTTCTCCTCTGTCCTTGGACGTGGGGTGTCCTCCTTGGTGAAGTCCAGGGTCTTCCTGTCAATGATTGTCCAGCAGCCAGTTGTGATTCTGGTGCTCTCGCAAGAGGGAGTGAGAGCACGTCCTTCTACTCCGCCATCTTGGTTAATCTCCAGCTAACATTTCTTGAATGCTCATTATATATCAGGTACCGAGATAGATATATATTTGATATAGATATATAGGTTTGCTTAATATAGAAGGCTTAACAGTTTAAGCAGAACACATGATTTTAGGAAGTTATCACAGGTAGTCTTTCTTGAAAGCAGTTTACAAGGTAAATCTGAAATGCTACATGGTGACCCTTTGGAATTGGGAACGCTGTAGAAGTGATAGCATTGATCAGAATGTTAAATTTGGCATAATTTGGTCATGTTGAATACATTCAAGTCTGCTATTCTGTTTACAGTGTAGGTGGCATATGTAATTTGGGGACCAGTCATGATGATAATGAGTGGAGCTCTTGTCATTCTACCAACCTGGTCCCCTCTCCTTCTCTCCCACTTTAGGTGGTAAATTCACTCCAGCAGCAACCTCAGGCTGCATCTCCTTCAGTACCAGAGCCCCACTCTTTGACCCCAGTGGCTCAGGCAGATCCCCTTGTGAGAAGACAGCGAGTACAGGACCTTATGGCGCAAATGCAGGGGCCCTATAATTTCATACAGGTAGGTGCAGTTTAGTCAAACACTATGACAGAAGGGTAAAGTGTTTACATTATTTAACTTAATTCCATTATATTCTACCTAAACTTATAGGATTCAATGCTGGATTTTGAAAACCAGACCCTTGATCCTGCCATTGTATCTGCACAGCCTATGAATCCAGCACAGAACATGGACATACCCCAGCTGGTTTGCCCTCCAGGTTAGTAATGATACATGTTTATGTGAGAAATAAAGTATAGAGCCAATGCTTTCAGTTTTTGTAAAGTTTATGAAAATTAATTTTTTTCTTTTTAATGCTTAACTTTTAGATCTTGTATCTTTTATTTTAAAATATTTATTTATTTATTTATTTATTTGTTAACTTTGGCTGCGCCGGGTCTTAGTTGTGGCACACGGGATCTTCGCTGTGGCATGCGGGATCCTTTGTTTTTTTTTAGTTGTGGCATGCGGGCTTCTTAGTTGCGGCATGCGGACTCCCAGTTGCGGCATGTGTGCGGGATCCAGCTCCCCGACCAGGGACCGAACCTGGGCCCCCTGCATTGGGAGCGTGGAGTCCTACCCACTGGACCACGAGGGAAGTCTCTATCTTTTAATTCGATGAGAAATGTTACTGTTTTTTCCTGTAATATGAATAATAACTGTAGTTCCATCGTTGGTGGTGGTGGATTTTTTTTTTTTGTAACCTTATTGGCGTACAGACATACAGAAAAGTACATGCAAATTTATAGCACAGTGAGATTTCACAAACTTGAACACGCCAGCACCCAAAAGTGGAACTTTACCAGTACCCCAGAAGCCTACTTGTGTTCCCTTTTAGTCAGTAGTTACCTCTCTCCTTGCCCCATTAGTAACAACTTCTGACTTGTAAAACTGTAGACCTGTTTTGCTTGTTTTTGTGTATAAATGAAATTTTGCTTGGCTATTTAAATTTCAAAATTAATCTAAGAATAAATCTAGTATTAACAGGTGTCTTTCTCTGAAGGATGATTGCAGCTTTTTAGGAGAATTTCTGAACATTTTATTACTTAAATAAAAAATGAGATGCACTAATGGAGTGGGTAAGGGAATGCTCAAGAGGAAAGTGGAAGAGATAGTAAGTTTCAAACTCTTACTAGTCTTACACCATTATTTGAAACAGCAGCATACTAAATACGGTTGGTGCCTTTGTATCAGCTTAAGTGGAGCATCTCTTTAGGACTATTAGTAATTTTGAGTCTTGTTTTTTTCCTACAGCATGTCAGCATTAAGGGCATAAAAGTTGAACCATGTAAAGTAACACATTTAATGTTGTTAATCTTAAGTGTCATAAAAGGAGTTGCTGGTAATAGCATGTTTAATGAACACAGTCAATATGGTTAAGGTAGTTAGGATTTCTCTAAAGTAAAGGGAGCTCATATCTCTACCAAGAGTTAGAAAACAGATCAGTGTTCATTTTTTGAGCTCTGCCAGAGGAAGAAAATACATAGTTTTCTTAGCTGCGCCAGTCAACACATGCAGCACTGATGTAACCTGTAAAGCTGTTTAGATGTTCAGGTAAGGCTGAGTTCACTAGACTCTCCAGTGAAAACGGATGATTTCCAAATGGCTAACGAAAAATACTGTATTTTTGATTATCTGTCTAACGGTGATTTGGGAGAGTAGTGGAAGGGTGGTGAGGGTTGGCAATAATATGCACATTGAATTGAATATAGGCTTTTTAAAGGTATGTTTTTATTTTTTCCAGTGGAAACATTTGAAATTATATTGAAAGTTGATAATATTAAAATGTTACTGAATATTATCTAAAAGTTTTGAGTAAGAGTAATGCTACTTTATGGTTACTGCTTTAAAAGGCTGTTCGTGGGTAACGTTAGCATTGATTCTTACCATTCTGCTCTATACCTCTTCATTAGTACTGTCTCACTAACACTTTGCAAAACAAAGTGAAGGCCATTGTGACAGTTGACTTACAATGACTATCAATTAATCGAAAATGCTCGCTTGAAAGCTAAAATCCTGCCTATACTTCCCCATTTATTTTCATGATTGCTAAAAAGTTTATATAGGATTTGGCTATAGAAAAATGACTTTAAAGAGCAAGTAAAGGTATTTAGACATCTCTGAAGAAATTTGATTTTGTATGACAGTATTTTTTGATCAATTTTGCAGTTCATTCTGAATCTAGACTTGCTCAACCTAATCAAGTTTCTGTACAACCAGAAGCTACACAGGTAAGAGTGATAGGAATATTTTTGCAGGTTTTTGTTTTTAATCACTTCCTGGGTCTCTTTCTTAGTTAGCTTATGAAAACCAGGTAGGAATTTGATAAGTGTCTTAAGTGTGGCATGGGTAGCTATCAGCCTTTATTTCCATCTTTACATTTATTTTTTCTTTTGATGAACTAAAAAAATTTTTTTGTTAATCCTTGTGTTTTATAATTATAATGAAGGAAGAAGGTTTTTAATGTTGAACTGAGAATTTGAGAAATATTTTAGATTTCATAATTTTTTAAAAATTTAGTGTAGATGGTATCTACGATTGTGGGGAGCTTCATAACTGGACTAGGGTTTATTTAACTTTGAGCTTTAATAATATATATATTTTTGCAGTTGTTAGGTTTTATAGTCTCTTTATCGTATCTATTTCTTAGCCCTGTATGTATTAAAGGTGGTTTATAACAGAATGAAGCTTTGATTTCTTTACTTCTTTGTAGGTTCCTTTGGTTTCATCCACAAGTGAGGGATATACAGCATCTCAACCCTTGTACCAGCCTTCTCATGCTACCGAGCAACGACCACAAAAGGAACCAATTGACCAGATTCAGGCAAGTTCTTTTACCAGGTCATGTAAACTTGATGAGGCAATTATACATGAATTGGGTGGAGGTAAATAACTGTTACTATAGTGTCTCTTCGTTTTGGCCCCAATGCATGCACTGTAGTATTTTTGTTTCATAAAATAGTTGAGCTTGTTAACATACCTATGGGTAGTAGACTTGGCTTAGTTTACCACTAAAGTGTGATTATTCACTTTGTGTTTAGGCAACAATCTCTTTAAATGCAGACCAGACTACAGCATCATCATCCCTTCCTGCTGCTTCTCAGCCTCAGGTGTTCCAGGCTGGGACGAGCAAACCTTTACATAGCAGTGGAATCAATGTAAATGCAGCTCCATTCCAATCCATGCAAACGGTAAGCAAATTAATTCAACTAACATTAAGTGCCTGGTGTGTACTATCTTCATGCTAGAGTCTCAACAGAAAGTCTTTATTTAACTTTGTGCTTGAGTCTGCATCTACCCTAACTGTAGGGTATATTTAATTGAACACAAACTCTCATTTTTTTCTGTTCCCAGAGATAAATTTGAGTCTTAGGAGTTATGTGCCCACATCTTCTTGTTTTGTAGTTTCACCCTTTTGATTTGATTAACAAAATTTTAAACATGGAAAAAGTAGACTAGTATAACATCTATTATATATATAGATCATTACCTAGATTTAACAGCTGTTTACACTTTGCCTTATTTGCTTAATATTTTATTTTACTGAAGTATATCTCAAAGTAAAGTAATGGACATTATGATACTTCACCCTGGTTCTTCAGTAAGCATCTCTAAATTGCAGAATTTCTAGAAAATAATGATAATGAAAATACTGTGATTGATGGGATACAGCCAAAACAGTGCTCACAGGAAAATTCAGAGTTAAATGCTTAAGATACAATTTTTGATTAAAATATCAATAAAAATAAAATAATTATTTAAATTAAAGTTCTTAGATTTAATTTCTGTAAGTGATATTTTATCAGGGGTTTGCATCTTTTAAAAAGATTTCTCATTTATAATAGCATTTCCAAGGCTTCTGATTATGTCTTTTTAGATTTTTAATCCCCATTTATACTCTGCTTTAAGTGCTATATGGTATATATGTATTTTCGACATTGAGGTGCATGAACTGAGGGTTGTGTGTGTGTGTGTGTATGAGAGAGAGAGAGAGAGAGATGTCTGAGACTTCTGTAATGGTCTTTCTTACGTTTCAGGTAAAACCAGAATTGAGATCTGCCATGTTAAAAGTAGGGAAATGATTAGCATAAAGGGAAGAACTAATCATTTACTTTATTTACTTATAGGTGTTCAATATGAATGCCCCAGTTCCTCCTGTTAATGAACCAGAAACTTTAAAACAGCAAAATCAGTACCAGACCAGTTATAACCAGAGCTTTTCCAGTCAGCCTCACCAAGTAGAACAAACAGAGCTTCAGCAAGAACAGCTTCAAACAGGTAGGAAAACCAGTGTCACCTCCTTGGCTACTTGCTTTGCAGTACAGTTATTGACAGTGTTAGGAGAGTTTGGACTTTTGAGTGGCAGTGTCCAAGAGGTTTTGTTTTGGTAGTAGACCATATGAATTTTTCATTGTTGATCCTGAGTAAAGTCAAGCCCATATTTGCTGTATGTGAATTATGTGCAGTTTTTGGAGGCTTTATGCCCATTTTCCCTTGGTTAGTGAGTTTTCATAATATCCTATCCTATTTCATTATGTGATTTAGTGGAATTAAACTTGCTATTCAAATTGTGATCAACTTTGCTCTTAATTGCTAATTATTTGAAGCCTGCTGGCATGATACCTGGCAGCAAGTTGGTTATACAAAATTAAGCAGTAAAGGAGTTGGTGTGGCTGCATTTGGTGGACTAGGTTGAAACAAGGTCCTTGTTGGCAAGTAAGGTCATAATTTGGCCAGTTGTCATACCTATCACAATAATAATGTGGATAGAGATATTTTAGATTTCTTATATTTGTAAGACATAAATAGCTTTTTAAGGTCTTTGGTTATTTAATTCTTAAGAGATTTAATTGGAATCCCACAACAAGCTAGCAAACCCTATTAAGAATCATAGGAGTTAATACTTTAATTTTACTGGACTGACTGATGTGAGTAACTAGACTGACTGATGTGAGTAACTATCTCTAATTGTCTAATTTCTTGACAGACCTGGGTCAACATTGATTTTTCTTATATATCACTGTAGTATTCAGCATCACTAATCAGGGAGGTTGAATCAACCACAGTCTGACAGAAATTTGGTAGTTATGCTATCTGTGTTTTTGAATGATAAAACTGGACTTCTTGTTCTCAGGCTCCTTTAATTATTCATTGCCATGTACAGGCGTACCTTGAGGATATTGCAGGTTCGGTTCCAGACCACTGCAATAAAGCAAATATCTCAAAGTGAGTCACGCGAAATTTTTGGTTTCCTAGTGCATATAAAAATTCTGTTCACACTATACTATAGCCTATTAAGTGCGCAATACTAGCATTATGTCTAAAAAAACAGTGTACATGACTTAATTAAAAAATACTTTATTGCCAAAAAATGCTAACCATCCTCTGCGACCTCACTGAGTCATAGTAGTAATGTCAAAGATCGCTGATTACAGATCACCATAACAAATACAGTAATGAAACAGTTTGAAATATTGCAAGAAATACCAGAATGTGACCCAGAGACACGAAGTGAGCAAGTGCTGTTGGAAAAATGGTACTAATAAACTTGCTCTACACAAGGTTGCCACAAACCTTCAATTTGTAAAAACAAAACAAAACAAAACAAAAAAAACGCAGTATCTGTGAAGAGCAATAAAAGAGAAGCACACTAAAACAAGGCATGCCTGTATTCATAAGTTGGTTGTGGAGCGGATATATTTGGTGCCTTTAGACATTATGCTAACATGCTTGCTGTTTTACCTTTTTTTCAGATGGTGTAATGAAATTAAAAATTACTATATATCATTTGATTTGGTTAGTTTGGCCCTTTGTGCCAGTTGATTTCAAGCTATCTTGTTCTTATATTCTGCTTGACATTACTAATTGACTATGAAGCACTGGACTAGATAACCTTTTGTTACCATTTCAAAATACACATTATTTATGAAACTTAACTTCATAACATTTACAGATATTTTCAGTAAAAAATCAAATCAGCCCGTATGCTTTGCCCAGACACCTCCACCCTACCACTCTGATCTAGGCAGCCATCAGCTCTTATCTGGAATATTGCAGTTGTCTCCCTTGACGCTTATTTTAGTCCAGTCTTTTCTCCACACAGTAGCCAGAGGGATTATTTTAAAATGTAAATCAGATGTCTCTCTCCTGTTCAGAACCTCCCAGTGACTGCCAATTACATTTAGAAAAGAAATCCAAAGTCTTTACCTTGGTTTATAAGATCCATGATCTGGCCCCTGCCTTGATTCTGTTGTATAGCCTATATTTTCTTCTTTATGTGCCCATACCAGCCACAAACACAAATTCTCTCCTTTCTCAGGGCCTTTACACTTTCTTTTCTTTTTGCCTGAACCTTTTCTTCCACTGATGTTTGCATGGCTTGCTTCTTGACTTTTACGTCTATGCTCAGATATCACCTCACAGAGACCTCCCTTCATTGCCTTGTCCAAATGTAATGTGCTCACTTTGGTCACTCATTTATCCTACTTGGTGTTTTCCTTAATCACTTATTACCTGATAGTATAGATGTTTTTACTTGTATGTATATTTTATTTACTTATTATTTCCCATTATTAAAACTTCATTATGGGCAAAGATTATGTGTTGGCAGCTAACTCATCCCTTGTGTCTAGGACCAGGCCTGGCAGGTTGAGGGCATTCTGATATTTGTTGAACAAGGCAGTGTATCCCATCATTCCAGAAGTTTTGTTTTAATCTGAATTAGTATCTAGTCAGGAACAACATGAAAAAAGGATCTGGCAAGGATCTTTGGCTATTTTTTATGGACTAGTGTTTATGCTTTACACGCACTCAAATAGGAATTCTGGTATTTTTTTTTGTTTTTTGTTTTTTTGTTTTTTGTTTTTTTGTTTTTTTAAGTGGGATCTTCCCAGACCAGGGCTCGAACCCGTGTCCCCTGCATTAGCAGGCAGACTCTCAACCACTGCGCCACCAGGGAAGCCCAAATTCTGGTATTTTTAAATAAAGATCACCCTTTAATTGTTCTACTTTGAGTTTCTTGCAGTGAGATTTGACCAAAAAGCATAATAAAATTCTTATTGATAAAAAGTGAGTCGAAAATTCAGTTCTTCTACTTTTTACTTGCATATGAATGAATCTTTTTATTTTTATTTTTAAAAAATTTTTATTATTTTTTGGCCATGGCACATGGCATGTGGGATCTTAGTTCCCCCACCAGGGATTGAATCCGTGCCCCCTGCAGTGAAAAGTGCGGAGTCCTAACCACTGGACCACCAGGGAGTTCCCTGAATGAATCTTTTTAGATAGAAAATGTTACTGGTACTTGTGATATCTGCTTATAAATTTAAATTTTGGGAATATAGTAAAAGGTAATTTATGTAGAAAGAGCACACTGAATAGTGTATCTGGTCCATTACATAGTTCAAAAAGGAGCCATGACCCCTTCTGTTCCTAGGTATTCTCTAGCTTTTTCATTGCAAAATATCATTCTAAGAACTAATAAATGTGGGTTTCTTGAGGTTATAAAATAGCTCAGCTAAATATTTTCAAGACTCACATCACCTTTTCTCTCTGCCCAAACACGGGAGATCTGGGCTGACTAGAGGCTGCTGACTGTTTTTGTTCCTGGGATGTGGGCCTTCCTTTGGTCTGTACCTTCCTCACCTCCCAAAGATACTGTTAGCACTGTTTTTTCTTCCCTGTAAATTATGAACATTGGGGTAATACCTGAAATGTACCTTGGTATTTCATTTTTGAAGGTTTCTAGATTTTAGACTTCTCCCCATTGTGGAAGGAGGAGGGGTATAAGATAGTGTGGACCTTCTAGAACCTTCCCTTCACTCCAGGGGGTTGAGTGCCAGTGTGAGTACCATTTAACTCTCTTCTAAATTGGCTGCGCTTTAAAAGTACTTGAAATGTACTCAAGTATTAGGGCGGGGTGTAAGTTGAAGGCCTCTGCTGATTTATCTTTGTAATTGAGTATTCTAGCATATAGCTGCTTAGCTATGGGAGAGTATGTTTTTGTATGTTTTAATAAGCATCAAGGAAAATTTAAAAGAATAAGAAAACTACCAGTAGGAGCTTTATAATGAAATAATTAAATGGTACAAGATGGTAAGTGTTTCAGTACGTAAGATCTTTTGACTGTTGCGGGTCTCTTGTGCTATAAGCAGATGCCTCTCAGAAGATGTTTAATAATATAGCCTTTCAAGTCATTTGGAAGGATAGAATCGTGTGCTCTCACACAATGTGCACTTTCAAAGGTTTGGAATTTGTTGGAGAATTTTATTGCCTTTAGTGTAATACAGGAGAAAGACAGGGACTTCATTAATGTGTAGTTTTCCGTATTAATATGAAAATTTAAAGACAGAATTAAACTTTGAGGAAACTGTGTAAGACATTTCTTAAACCAGAAAGCATGTAGGAAATCAGACAAATTGTAATGACCTGTGTGTGTGTGTGTATATCTGTGTGTGTATATACATATGTATGTATGTATGTTTTTCTTTTATAGTGGTTGGCACTTACCATGGTTCCCAGGACCAGACCCATCAAGTGACTGGTAACCACCAGCAGCCTCCCCAGCAGAACACTGGATTTCCACGTAGCAGTCAGCCCTATTACAACAGTCGTGGTGTGTCTCGTGGAGGCTCCCGTGGTGCTAGAGGCTTGATGAATGGATACAGGGGACCTGCTAATGGATTCAGAGGTAAAAACAAAAACAAAAAGACCCCAGAAAGCAAGTTCATGTTCTTTTCTGACTTGCATAATATATAGAAATATGTCATATGATTTTTAGGAAAAATATGTACCTCTCTGCATTAGCTTCTTATGTACAACATAAACATTTTTAGTATGTGTTGATACCGTCATTTAAATTGGCAAAATTGGGACTGAGTTTTTTTGTATGTATTAAACCCATGTCTACCACTGTCCTGTAGGGGATATTGCTTTCTATAAACTGTCAGACCTTATGGAGATTCTTTGTTATTTTTTTGTGTGTATGTGCATGGATGGGTGAAAATTTCATCTAAGGCAGTTAATGTATAAACAGATTGGATCAGGATAAGAAATTAGTTTGAATAACTAGCATAGCTTACAGTTTTTCAGTTTTTCCCTTGGTCAGTAATGAGAAAGTAAAAATTCCCTTTGAAGATAAGAAAGTTGTTTTTTATTCTTGTCCTAAATTTTAGGAGGATATGATGGTTACCGCGCTTCATTCTCTAACACTCCAAACAGTGGATATACACAGTCTCAGTTCAGTGCTCCCCGGGACTACTCTGGCTATCAGCGGGTAGGTAAAATTGTTATAAAACACAAACCTGACCTAAATACCCCGATGAAAGGGACTAATGTAGTTGCTTGATGCACTTGAGCAGCTAAGTAATTTGGGGCTAATTTTGTACCTTGTACAAGATACTTCCTTGTGGAGAATGTGATGACTTTTGCTTTTCTTAGCACTCAATATAGGTATTCATTTAATAGAGGCTGGTAAAAACAGTGATTTTTAAGAGCTGAGAAATATATCTCATTGATCTTGAGAATAGAAGTACGATTAAAGAATAACTTGTAGTAATGCTATATTTAAACGTCTAAAAGAATAAGAATTCTGTATTCTATAAGTGTTAGACTGTAAGAATAGAGATAGATGGGCAAGCATTAGAAAATTGCCTTTTCTTCAGTACTAACTAGCTTGTCTTTTAGGATGGATATCAGCAGAACTTCAAGCGAGGCTCTGGGCAGAGTGGACCACGGGGAGCCCCACGAGGTAATATTTTGTGGTGGTGATCCTAGCTCCTAAGTGGAGCTTCTGTTCTGGCCTTGGAAGAGCTGTTCATAGTCTGCATGTAGGTTACATGTTAGGAATACATTTATCATTTCCAGACTTGTTGCTAGGGATTAAATGAAATGCTCTGTTTCTAAAACTTATCTTGAACCCAAATTTAATTTTTTGAATGACTTTCCCTGTTACTATATAAACTGTCTTGAAAACTAGAACATTTCTCCTCCTCAGAAAAAGTGTTTTTCCAACTGCAAATTATTTTTCAGGTCCTAAAACCTGCTAAATGTTTTTAGGAAGTACTTACCAAAACATTTTTGTAAGACATTTTTGGAATGAGATTAAACATTTATATAAATTTATTATTCCTCTTTCATTTTTGAAACATGCATATTATATTTTAGGGCCAGAAACCCTTTAATGGCCGGATAAGCCATAGTTACATTTAGAGAACCATTTAGAAGTAATAGAACTAATTGAAATTTCAATGCCTTTTGGACCATTATTAGTGATATAAATGTCAAATTATTTCTGACTTTGAAACAAAACCTCCAAAATCCTAACTAACTTACAGAGCTATACTTAAAAATTATAGGTTTTAAGAGTTTTTGGTTTTTGTCTATTACCATAGGAAAACTACTTACTATTTGGGTAGGAAGTCAATCTAACAATTAGAGGTATCGTTTCATATGATCTGAAGTTCTAAATGGTTCTCTGATTGGAGGGAAGTAAAATTGAATAGATTTCCTCTAGATATTGGCCATAACATGTATAAAATGTATGTTAAGGAGGAATTACAAAGTACTTTGATTTCAATGCTAGTAGCAACTGGCCAGCAAAAAAGGTGCATTTTTTTTTTTTAAATTATGGATCACTTGAGAATTACTGACTTGAAGTATCAAAGGATATTTGCATGTGAATGTGGGTTATGTTCTTCTTTCTCACCTTGTAGCATATTCTATGAAAGTTGAGTTGACTGGTAGCTAAAAATCTGTTTTAACAGCATGTAAAAAGTTACTTTATCTGTTACAAGTCATTATACAATTTTGAATGTTATGTAGTTTCTTTTTAACAGTTTAGGTAATAAGGTCTGTTTTTCATTCTGGTGCTTTTATTAATTTTGATAGTATGATGTTACTTACTTACTGAAATGTAAGCTAGAGTGTACACTAGAATGTAAGCTCCATGAGAGCAGGTACCTTGTCTGTCTTCACTGCTGTATCTATTTCCAACGCCTGATGACAGTGCCTGGCACATAGTAGGCACTCAATAAATACTTGTTGAATGAATGAATGAATGAGTACTGGTGGAATACTCCATTAGCTCTACTCTTCTTTTAGCTAGAGAACATGAGCAAATTTACGCATGACAACTTCCAGGACAGGTGAAACTTGAACACTGAAGAATTGACCTCTTAAACCTAATAATGTGGTGACAAGCTGCCCACATGCTTCTTGACTTCAGATGAAAATCTGCTTGAAGGCAAAATAAATAATATTTGAAAGAAAAACCAAATGCCATTTTTGTCTTCTAGGTCGTGGAGGGCCCCCAAGACCCAACAGAGGGATGCCGCAAATGAACACTCAGCAAGTGAATTAATCTGATTCACAGGATTATGTTTAATCGCCAAAAACACACTGGCCAGTGTACCATAATATGTTACCAGAAGAGTTATTATCTATTTGTTCTCCCTTTCAGGAAACTTATTGTAAAGGGACTGTTTTCATCCCATAAAGACAGGACTACAATTGTCAGCTTTATATTACCTGGATATGGAAGGAAACCAGTTTTACTCTGCATGTTCTGTCCTAAACGTCATCTTGAGTCTTGCACATGATACTCAGATTCCTCACCCTTGCTTAGGAGTAAAACATCATATACTTTAACGGGGTGGTATCTCCATAGTTATTTTAAGTGGCTTGGAAAAAGCAAGATTGACTTGACTTTGGATAAAATCTACAAATCAGCCCTATTATTCAGTGGTAATTGACAAGACTAAAAATATTTCCCTTGAAAGGAAGATGGAAGGAGTGGAGTGTGGTTTGGCATAACAACTGCATTTCACAGCTTTTCCAGTTAAATTGGAGCACTGAACATTTAGATGCATACCAAATTATGCATGGGTCCTTAATCACACATATAAGGCTGGCTACCAGCCTTAGGGTTTGACACAGCACTGTTCATTCTCTGGCCAGACGACTGTGGATAAAAACACATGTAAATTGCTTTTTAACAGCTGATACTGTATAAGACAAAGCCAAAATGCAAAATTAGGCTTTGATTGGCACTTTTTGAAAAATATGCAACAAATAAGGGATATAATCTGGATGGCCGCTTCTGTACTTAATGTGAAATATTTAGATACCTTTCTGAACACTTAACAGTTTGACAATGACTTTTGTAAGGATTGGTACTATATATCATTCCTTATGATGTACATTGTCTGTCACTAATCCTTGGATCTTGCTGTATTGTCACCTAAATTGGTACAGGTACTGATGAAAATCTCTAATGGATAATCATAACAACCTTGGTCACATGTTTTTCCTGCAGCCTGAAAGTTTTTAAAAGAAAAAGATATCAAATGCCTGCTGCTACCACCCTTTTAAATTGCTATCTTTTGAAAAGCACCAGTATGTGTTTTAGATTGATTTCCCTATTTTAGGGAAATGACAGTCAGTAGTTTCAGTTCTGATGGTATAAGCAAACAAATAAAACATGTTTGTAAAAGTTGTATCTTGAAACACTGGTGTTCAACAGCTAGCAGCTTATGTGGTTCACCCCATGCAGTTAGTGTTCCAAATTTTATGGTTATCTCCAGCAGCTATTTCTATAGTACTTGCACTTATCTTTTGTCTAACCCTAATTGAATTATCCATTTCTCATGGAGGTATTTGTATTCAAAGTGGTGATTCCTTCCCATAGATGTATAGGGAGAGTCCCAAGTTTGATGAAGAGGACAGTTTAGTAATTTATGTACTATGTTGAAATTTGTGCTAGCAGTTGGAGCACTAGTTCTGTGTGCCTATGAACTTAATGCTGCTTGTTGTATCCCACTTGGACTTCATGGAGAATTAATCCCACCTATTAAGCAAAGGCTACTAAGTTAATGGTATTTTCTGTGCAGAAATTGAATTTAGTTTTCAGCCTTTAGCCAAGGAATTTTTCCAGTAGGTGCTCAGCTACTTTTTAAAAAAAGAAAAACAAAAAACCCCACAAAACCATTCTCAAACGTTCATCATTAGACAACTGGAGTTTTTGCTGGTTTTGTAACCTACTAAAATGGTTAGGCTATTGAACATTCCACATTCAGAAGATTTGTAGGGTGGTGGGGAAGCGGGGGGGAACTTCAATGTTTATTTTAAAATAAAAAAGTTCTTTTCTCATGTGTGGTTGTGGTACATCATATTGGAAGGGTTATCTGTTTACTTTTACAAATAAGTATTTCTTCTGCTAGCACCTCCCCTTGTGTGCTTTAAATGACATCTGCCTGGGGTGTACCACAACCATATGTTTGCTGTATTTTAGGGGGATAGATAAAATATTTGTGATTTACTGGGTAATCCCTATAGATGATGTATGCTTACAATCCTTCTATATATACAACTAAATTTGCTATCTGTGTAGAAAATAATTTCATGAAATTTAAAATCAAAATTGAAGTAAGCAAGTTATTTATATAGTGATCTCTATGAATCAGTTCAGAGATGGGATGGAGGAGAAATGCTTTCTAGGTTTCAAATGTCTATGCATTAGTGCAGATGCTGTGAATATGTAAAGGTGTTAGTAGTTTGATTATTTCTATGTATGTTTTTAAAAGAATCGTTTGTTCCTTTTGAGATACTATGCTTTTTTTTTCTTTTTTTATTTTGGCATTCTACCATTGTAGTCTAAAGCTTTTATGCCTCAATTCAGACTATATTTTTTAAAGCAGTGCCTCATTATGGGGCAGAGAACTTTTTAAAAAGTCCCATTAAGATCTGAGTCTTGGTACTAGGTGTTCTGTATAATATGTGAATACTTGTCCTACCTGCAGAAGGCCTTGTTTGGGCAAATGCATATTCTAGCAGAGTTGAAAGAAAATGATTGTCACACGTGGCACTGTAGCTTCTTGGTATAGCAAGACGCCATATATAAAGTACTTTCAAGTAAATGCACAGTATCAGTCATCTCATGTGGACAATGAGACTTCTATTTTAAAGCTTTAAGGTAGAATGTCATTGATTACCTTCGTTAGGGCATTTTTTTTTCATATCCTAATATCCCTAAAGAATATGAAAGTTTTTCTGATCATCGTATCTTGATATTAAAACGAAATCCGTTAAATATTTTTAATCAGTTAGCTTCTGCAGTTCTTTTGTCTCCTATGTATATGACTCTGTTATGTGGGAGACTTCACTTAGAGACATGAGAACGTGTGTTTATTCTCAGAAGGCTAATGAACTGAGATGCTCTGTCGACAAGCAGTTCATAAAATGTAGAAGGTAGTTGAGTAGTCAGCCTCCTAAGTGTCTTAGGAAATTTGTATTGTTCATTATATTTTCAGTAATATATCTTATTAGGGGAAATGGGATACAGGTAAGCACAGAGTTAAAACCCTTCATTTCATCTTTAAGCTTCTGAATCCCCATCCCACTTGAGTTCTTATTAAGAACTCTGAAGTTTTACTGACTATAAGTTATACCAAAAGAATCAGTATTGCCCTTGAGCTTATCCCTTCTAAAGAGTTAATGGGGAGGGAGACCCCTCAGGAATATGAAAGTAATTTGTTAAGCCTCATCTCTATACCCTTTCCCATTTTGAATTCTACAAAACTACTGGTAAAGACTAGTGAATGTTTTAAATTACATTAGATTAAATTATATTAAAACCTGATACCTTATTGTCCTTGAGTGAAGTTTGCTTTAGTTGTTTATACCATCAAGCAAAGCTCTAAGTGAAGAAGTGCTACTTGTGAGAGGAGAGGAAAAAATTTAAATCTCTGGTAGCCTTGCCTTACTTGTTAGACTACTACATTCTTCTCAATTGGGATTTCAGTACCTTACTTTAACAGCTGTTCTGAAGCCTAATCCAGTCCCATGCAGAAGACTGGCTCCTTAAGTTTGTAAGTAGTGAAAGACCACCTGATTTAGTAAAGACGATTTTTAGTGTTGTGTTCTTAACTTGTAATACTGGTTTTCTTTAAGTATGGTGTTTTTATTAGGGAGCCACTGTATTAAGTCAGTAAACTAACGCTTCATTCAGCAAATTTGGGTACTCTTTGCCAGGCCACCATTCCAAGCACTAAGCATTCAGTGGTGACAAAATCACTGTGGTTCCTGCTTTCATTGAACAGTCTAATCAAAGATACTGACGTGATGACACTGAAGTATAGCAAAAGCCATGATGGAGCAACATGGTTGATGATAGATATTAAGGCCATGATAGGATATGACCCAGTTAAAATGATCAGGGAAGACTTTTGAGAGGAATAATTAAGACTTGAAGGATGAGGAGCAGTAAACTAGTAAAGAAGGGGAGAGAACTGCGTGTCCCAAGTCCAGTCTCCAGTGACTGAGAAACGCTCTCTGGCTCAAGTGAAAAGAGTACAGATTTAGCAGAGCTAGAAAGAGGCTGAAGCAACAGTAAGGGCTACTAAGAATAGCTTTGTAAGTTCTATTCCATGTTAAGTTTTGTCTCTAACAGTTGGAAACAAGATTTCTAAGCTGTGTGTATAGGGGGTGGGGTTGGGGGGGAGGATGGTGGGTCACCTAATAAAATTGCCATTTAAGAACACTCAGTGCATGGAATTCCACTGTGGTCCAGTGGTTAGGACTCTGCGCTTTCACTGCTGTGGGCCCGGGTTCAGTCCCTGGTTGGGGAACTAAGATCTTGCAAGCCTCGTGGAGCAGCAAAAACAAAGCAACAACACAAAACAAAACCCCCAAAACAGTGCAGTGTTGAGAACAAAATACATGGTGCAAGAGATGGCTATTGGAGTAGCCCATGTAAGAAACGATTACAACATAAAGTGGAGGGTGGTAGTAAATGGGATTCTACGTATTTCCTATCTAACTGGCCACTGCTCGGTATCCTTTGCTGAGTTCTCCAGGCCTTGGTTGCAGACTTCATCCCTAGCTAACATTCTTCCCTAGGTGATCTTATCCAATCCCACGACTTTGACTACAATCAGCATTTCAGTCATAAGTATTTCTAGGTCCCAAACTCCCCAAAACAAACTCCTACTTAATATCTTGCTTTCAATGTCATGAGTATTGGAAATTGATTTCTTGATGAACCTACATCCAGTTGCTCATATCTTTGATTTCCTTTCATACTTTGTGTCTATAGTCCTTCAGCAAATTTACATGTGGTTCTACCTTGAAAATATATCCTGAGTCAACTAGCATTTGTGACCACCACATCAGAACAGGTAGCTACAGTGGCTTTTAACGGTTCTCTGTGTTTCTACTCTTGCTCTCCTGTAGTATAGTTTTTTGCATAGCAGCCAGATTGAGCCTTTTAAGAGGGCAAATCAGATTTTGTCACTTCCCTGTTACTCAGACCCCAGTGGTTTCCCATCACACGTAGAATTCAAATCTGTGGCCCACATGCCCTTCAATTATCTGGTCTAGTTTCCTACCATTTTCCCCTTTACTCACTGTACTCTGGCCACACTGGCTGCTTTGCTGAGACTTTTACCATCTTGGAGTCTTCATGTGTTACACTTAACTAATGGGAAAGCTTTTCACTCCACTGTTCTTAAGGCTCATTCTTCCTAAATTCAGGTCTTAACTCCAAGTCACCATTTCAGAGTCCTTCCAAATCCACGTCTAAAGCAGTGCCTTAGATTTTACTCACTGGATACTTTTTTCTTAACACTTTTCTTACCTAGACTGTAAGTTTCACAGGAGATAGGACTGTTTTGGTCACTTTATCTCTTGTGTCTAGCATATTGACATTTTTGTTGAGGGAATTATTAAAAAATACGATGGGTGGTGCTGCTGATTACATTAGATTTGGAGGTAGAGAATTACATTCTGCTTTGAGGAAGGAGTTTAAGGAAGAAAGGCAAATGAATTCGGCTTCAACTTTCTGATTGAGGCATCGAGAAATGTTAAGCAAGCAGTTGGATTTGTTAAATTCAACGATCTGGCCCAAAAAACCGTAACTACATAGGTGGCTCTTCAACCGCTTGACCGAGTTCGTCCGAGACTGGGGTGGGGGAGAGGAAGTAACTAAACGAAAGCAGAGCCCCAAAGCTGGTTTTCAGAAGAACGCCAGCATTTGACAGCCAGATACAGGCCTAAAGGAAGCCTGCCAAAGTACAGGAGCAGCAATAGTGGGTAGAAAATCTACGGAATGCCAGAGAGGTCTACAAGGTCATTACTGAGGATGGGGAGGGTCAAGTGAGCTGAATGAGACAGGTCTGCTGATCGAGTTTCCCCATCTTATCACATTAAAATAGTTATTTTAAGTAAGAGGAGTGTCAAAATTACGCAAGATCCCCGGAGCCAGTCATCTCGCATGACCAGGCTAACACTGAAAACCCCAGACCACTTACCGTGTGCTGCCCCGGACCTGTCTGGGCACCCGAGCTAGCCCCAGCGCACTGACAGGCCCTGCGGGTGCGGGCATCTGCTTATTCTGCCCTCCGTAGTCACGGTCTCTTAATTTTGATACGAAGAGGCAACTTAGAACGGGCACCACAGCTACGGCGGGCAGAGACTAAACCGCGCAGCCGCAGTTGCTGCAGCTCCGCCTCCCGGGCCCATGACGTCATCACGCAGGGACAGGGGTGAAAAAGGTCCCCTCTCACTCGCCGTCGCCGCTCCGTTAGTTCGCCAGCGCACGCACCGTCTACCAGCACCTGAGCTGGACGCGCGTCGCCGAGGGAGGCAAATTGTGAGAGTC
Source organism: Balaenoptera acutorostrata (assembly GCF_949987535.1). Lineage (NCBI taxonomy): Eukaryota > Metazoa > Chordata > Mammalia > Artiodactyla > Balaenopteridae > Balaenoptera > Balaenoptera acutorostrata. The sequence goes on along the minus strand of NC_080072.1, from coordinate 25,817,511 downwards.
GGCGACCAGGCATCCGCTAGGGGCATCCCGTTGCGCCCGCTTCTCCCGCAGAAGTTCGGTGCCCCCCACGTGCTTCCGCTTCGCTGCTGACTGGAGTCCGCCCGGCTCGGGGCGCAGGTACCCATCACGGGATGGCTGGGGATGGGTGCCGAGGTCGGTGTCTGTGTCCTTCTTGGGCCCGGAGGAGACTGGCTCCAGGACGAAGGCTCTGCATCCGTGCTGATGCCCGGCCCATGCCGACTGCCGCCCCACCCGGGCGCTCCTAGATAACAGGACCCTCTTCCCCAGTAGGCGGCCACTCTCGGGAGTGCTTCTCGAGAGCTCTTGGCGGGTTGCGTGGCTTGATCTCCATCCTCTAAGGGCTCTGGGGGTGGGGTGGGGTGAGTGGGTGGGTGACAACACGTTTGCTTTCCGCGGAGCTTGCCCACAGTTCCTGATTGCAGCACCTGGCACTGAACTGAGGCAGTCTGATTTCATCTAGATCCTCCCACGCTCTTAGCTACTTCACTCTGCTCATTCGTTTATACTCCGTATTCAGCAGGCACATTCAGGACTTTGTTTTGTTTGCCAGTGCACCTGGAATGGTGCCTGGCACATAGATGCTATGTATATTTGTTAGACTAATAGATGAATGAAAAATAATCATCTTTCTCTTCCTTCAAGGCCCTCCTCATCCATTAAGCCTTCCATGGCAACTCCAGCCCACAGTAATCTCAGACTTTCATCAGACCACTGTAGCAATTAGTTTTACATCTAATTTATCTGTCTTTAGACAGATTATCCCTCATTTCTTTCTCTTAAATATTTTCTTTAAGGAAAATGAAAGCTCCTCGAAGTCAAGACTTTATCTGGTACTACTTCTGGGGCTCCCACAGTAACTAGAACAAAAAGCAATAATTAGTTGTTGATTGGTTGTGGGGTCTTTGTGTGGCCCGCAACTCAGCTGACAAGCTGGTCAGGTTGGTGAACTGGAAAGGGTTCAGGCTTTGGAATCAAGGGAGGCCTGAATGTGAATCCTGTCTCCGTCACTTTTCTTCCTTGGGGTACTTGAGTATTTATACTTGGTCCTTTCTTTATAAAATAGGAGCCATTGATTATGACATAGTGTTTTTTTTTTTTAAAACATCTTTATTGGAGTATAATTGCTTTACAATGTTGTGTTAGTTTCTGCTTTATAACAAAGTGAATCAATCAGTTATACATATACATATGTTCCCATGATGACATAGTGTTTTACAGTTAAGATCGAACTGCTAAAATCCATGTTTGGATTGAGAGGTTAGAAAGACAATTAAGGCAGGGTTAAGGTTCAGTTAACGAGCTTTAGGTGTAGAATGCGGCAAGCACTGAAGTTTCTAAGTAACACGTTATTTTTACTTTTACATTGTAGAAGCATAATTGATATTTTTGATGTTTCTTTCGTGTATTTATTATAATGATACAATGTTCTATCATATGTAATCATAATAACTTTTGAAATCTCTCTGTACAGGCTTCAGTATAGTTTTCCCTCCTTTGAGGAAACAGATGGCCACATTCCATCATAGTAATAGTCAATTGATTACTGACTTTGTTAGTAATATATGTGAATTAAAAAAAAACAACACAAAACTCCAAAAAAACAAAAGAACAAAATAAGAATCATCTGTTATCTCACCATCCATAAATAACTACTTTACATTTTGGTGTTTTCTTCCAATCTTTTTTTTTCTATATACATATTATGTACATGCATATCCTGCCATGTTATCCTCTAATAAGCATCTGTATCCATATCCTTAGATAATATTTGAAAATTATTTTGAACAAATTTTTTTGAAAACCGCTTTATTTTCCCATAGATATATCATACATTTTAATCATTCTTTTTTTGAACGTTGTTTCCAATTTTTGAAAAACTCCTCTATAAGGGTGTGAATTACAGCTTCCCTGTTGACTTCCCATGCCAAGGGAACATTTTCTTCACCTTTCCAGCCTAAGTTTCATAATTTAAAAAATGAGGCTGATGTCTTCCCTAGGGAGCTGTTTGAGGGTTCAATAAGATGATACTTATAAATGTGCCTAGCTCAGCCCCCCAGCCCCACAGGAGGCAGCCAGCTAATGTTCCTCACCCAGAACCTGGATGTTCATGTCCAGTTGTGTCCTTTCCTTCTGTTTCAGTGATAGTTTTTCACCATGCATCGGAAGAAAGTGGATAACCGAATCCGGATTCTCATTGAGAATGGAGTAGCTGAGCGGCAGAGGTCTCTCTTTGTTGTGGTCGGAGATCGAGGAAAGGATCAGGTAAGGCCTGGTAAATGCTTCCTGACTTACTTTGTATCCTGTCCCAAAGAGTCAGCATGTTACAGACACTCTGGGGTTTCACACATAATGACTGGTTTTCTTTAAGTGAAATGCCTAGTGGGATCATTCCTTTACTTATTGGAAGTGATAAATACTCAGTATTTAGAATTATTAACAGACAGGTTAACAGCTTTTGATATGTGGGGTGGTGGACTGAGCACAAGGGTAAGTGTATGTGAGCTGGCTTCTAGTCCCCGCCTGGGCACTGCTGGCCTTGTGGTCTCAGGCCTGGCTGTCCCGGAGGTCTCTTTTGGTCCTGAGATGCTATGGCTTTTTTCTTTGGCAGGTGGTCATACTCCATCACATGTTGTCCAGAGCAACTGTGAAGGCTCGGCCTTCTGTGCTGTGGTGTTATAAGAAAGAGCTGGGGTTTAGCAGGTAAGCCATGCCCTTTGAGCGTCCCATCCCACTTCCCATCCCTGCTCGTTAGTTAAATGTTAGGAAATGATTCTTTGGCATGGTTTTTCAGGGATTCTTAGTGAAGGTGCTATCTCTGAGGACACTCCCAGTAGAGAAAAATAATAGAGCTGATGCCCTTTCTTCATTCCTGACAATACATTTCAGATCCTTTTCATGCTCTTTTAAGTCCCCAGCCCAATTCCTTGCTTTCTGCACACGAGTTTTCTTCTTAGTTTTCTCAGCTGATCAAGCCCCTCTAATAACGCAGTTTCCTTCAGTTGCTCTTGGAAGTTACCAACGACCTGATGCCTAATGCAACAACTTTTCCCCCTCTTTCTCCTTTTTTTTCAGAGCTCTTCCTCTAGTAGTCCACTGCTGTTTTTGACAATTGGCTGTTCTTATTTTTTGAAGTTGTGGACTTAAGACTTCTTATATAGTAAAGAGCAGACCTCCAACACAAACACACTTAGGCACAAGGGGAATTTACTGAAGTACAGTTGACTCTGCAACAATGTGGATTAGAACTGCAGGGCTCCACTTATACCCGAATGTTTTTCAGTAGTAAATACTACAATACTACGTGGTCCGTGGTTGGTTGAATCCTCTGATGTGGAGGAGTTGCGGTTACGGAGGGGCCAACTCTTAAGTTAGACGCAGGTTAACCCCCAGGTTTTTCAAGGGTCAGCAGTATACGGGCTACCTCCTGAAGCCTACGGGGATGAGATTTCAGCTCTTCTGCGGGGGTGGTATAGAGCCGCAGTGCTTACGCTCCAGTCCTTGCTCAGTCTCTCATCTCCGTGTGTCTGCTCTGTTCTTTTCCCACTTCAGGGCAGCTTTCTGCCTTCTATGGTGCCCATCGCAGAAACACCACTTGAGTTTTACGTGGTTTGGGTCCAACGACACAGAAATCAGTCTTCCTCCCAAATTCTTTTGGAAAGACATCCACCCCTGGGCCAGAGGAGGTGGGGTGGGTCACCTAGTAGGAACCTGGCAGCTCTGCCTACGACTGTGTGTGTGGAGGAGTTTGGGGTGTGGGGTGCTGTTCCTTGGCAGATAAACCATTATAAGGTCACCTCGGAAATGCTCTCCTTTCTTTGCTACTGTGACACTCAGACCACCTTCCTGAGCTCTTCTCTCTCCCTGAGCTCATCTCCTTCCCTAAACCCAGCTCACCTGTGTGGTTCTGTCCTTGGGCCTCTTCTCCCTCCTTTATCCCTCAATATATGTGTCTCTGGGGTAGACTCTGCTGTGGGGAAACCCCCTGCGAAATTGGGCAGTTTACAGTGTTTTGGGCAGATTTGCCTTTCAAACTTAACCCACCTGCTTTCACTTTTAAAAATCTCTTCTGTGCCTCTTACAGCTCTCCTACCCCTGTCTTGAGCATTAGGTTAAGGCTGATGCTAAGTCATGGGCTGAGGAGGTAGAGCCCCAGGGGGAAGGCCTTGGCTCTACTATTCAGTTAGAGAACTATGATAAAATTTTGGTTTGCTGTAACCCTTGATTCTGGAGTTTTCTTGTTCTCTCCTTTCTCTAAAAGAAAGAGTTAATTGACAGGTATTCAGAGTTTTTTAAGACAAAAGAAAAGTTCAGGGATTTCTGGGAGATGTCCAGATTCCCTTCCAACCCTTATATCCTCTATCAGTATTGTCTTAGATTAGAGCTGCCCTTGAGGACTTGATCCCACCATCTGGGAAGGAAGTGGATGAATTCATTTAGGAAAAATGAATAAAGTAACCCGCCATCACAGTGCCTCTCCCAGGTTCTCTGGGAAGCGGTGCTGTGTGGTTGAAGCATTGGCTTGAGACTGAGGTAATGAGGCCACTAAGGTTTGCTTTCAAGCTCTGGCTGAACGTGAGGTTTAGGGACTCCCATTACCCTTTTTGTAAAGTGAAGTATCAAAACGGCAGGGTTCTCACACAGACTTACACTGTCTCCCTCCGAAGCCCGTCTGCTCTAACGCCTCTTTGGTTTCCTTCAGCTTTAAAGTGAGGGGATGAGCACTACGATTTCCAAGTTCCCTTCTAGCTCTGAAGGTCTAAGTGGGTGATCGTTGAGCCTGTCCCCTGCTCCCAACTCTAGCCTCTCTGGTTAACTGGCTTTCATGGGATGGGGGGTGATTGCAGTCATCGGAAGAAAAGAATGCGACAGCTGCAGAAAAAAATAAAGAGCGGGACGCTGAACATAAAGCAAGATGACCCCTTTGAACTCTTCGTAGCTGCCACAAACATTCGCTACTGCTACTACAATGAGACCCACAAGATCCTGGGCAATACGTTTGGCATGTGTGTTCTCCAGGTGGGTGACTTGCCCCAGCCCGTGACTGGAGTCAGAGTGCTAAGGAGTGCCTGGGCTGCCTGATCACCCACAAGGACAGGTGTACAGAGAGGAGAGGAGTCACGTGTACTCCCTCCCCCAGAGCTTCCTCCGTGGAGGCCTTGGCCACTTTCCACAGGAACTTGATAACTCACCAACAGAAAAAGAGCATTTTCTACCAAAAGCGGCACTGGTCTAGAGATACCCAAACTGGCAGTGGTGCTCCATCACAACTGGGTCTAACCAGCTTGGTAAAGCACTGAACTTTGAGTGACCCTAGGACCCCAGATCCCTATTAGAACTAACTGAAGACTTTTGTGACCAGAGAGCAGTGGGACTTGTTTTAACTAACTAGGTACAGACCCGAGTACTCGGACGTCCTATCCAGAGTGCTTGACTGAATGACCACCCCTGTCACCGCCCTTCTGGTCCTTAAAGTCTCCTAGCTTTCCCCCCTCAGAGAAGTAGCTGGTGAGTTTCTTCACTGGTATGTATTTTCTCTTGCCTGGCAAGTTAATAGATTAAGTTTCACATTTTTCTTTGTTTTGAGCTCTGGTGGTCTTTGTTTTGTTCTTTGATTCTTTGGCACCTGTGACTCCATCCGCCTCACCCCCCCCCCGCCGACCACACTCACCAAAGAAAACATTTAAGCACAAATCCTCACATTTAAGCACAGGTTCCCACAGTTTGATATGTATTTATTATATGCATGCACTACTATGATTATGTGCATCGTAAAACATACCTTATAAAATATAAATTAAGAAATGAGGTGGGAAATTTTGAATAGAACTTCTAGTTTTTCCTTTCTGCCTTCCAGTGGGCTGTCCATACACTGCTGGCTTACATCCCACCTTGGCGGCTGAAAAGAGCGTTTTGCCTGTTCTCACCCCATCACTGACTGGTAGGGAGCTGCTTCTGCTCACCAGTTACCAGGCGAAGTGATGGTGGCTCCTTTAGGCAGCGGCTCCCCCACGTGGTGAAGTTGAGTTTTGTCAGACAGTTTCCATCTATGAACAGAGCAGAAAATGAGTGTGAGGTATTTCTGAAATTCAAGTGTGAATCAATGCAGATTGGAGGACTTCTTTCCAAATAAGATTTTATGAGGGATTACGGGAAACACTTTGACATATAAAACCGGGTATACCTCTTCTCCAGGGCTGGGCTCTCTTCTGTGTCCCCTAAGTAAGGGACTGTGTGTGTGTGCGCGTGTGTGTGTGTCCTGGTGAGTCAGGTACGGGGTATGGTCTTGAGTTTGTACTCTGAAGCCCTCCTTGTACCTTATCTCCTGGCCCCTGGTTAAGCTTCCCAGCGGGTGCTCTTTGCAGCCAGTTCTAAGGTTTCCTTTTTCCAGGATTTTGAAGCTTTGACTCCAAACTTGCTGGCCAGGACTGTAGAAACAGTGGAAGGTGGTGGGTTGGTGGTTATCCTCCTACGGACCATGAACTCACTCAAGCAGTTGTACACGATGACCATGGTAAGTGTCTGTTTTTTTCTTTAACTTGATTGTGGCGGTTCAAATCAATCTGTGTTTTTGCTGCTTTCTTTTAAGAACTCCTGCTGAGCAACTCCAGTGAGCGGTCAGTATAATTTCTAGGCTGGGAGCTCTTTGACTGGAGCTAATGAGGAAGTTTCTGCAGAGAAACCTCAGTGGCCCTGGGTGTGCTTAGGAATCTGTGAATTTTGCCTTTGCTTTCAGGCATTTGCAGATTCTACACCAGTGAGATTCGGACATGATGCAGCTGTTGTGTAGTTAAATTTCTAAAACAGTATTCCACAGAGAGCCACGCCAGTGCCTACATTTGTGTGCTACAAGAAGGGGACCACGCACAGGCGTCCTCACCTGCCCTCAGCCTAATGGGTCGTGGAGGGGCATTGCCATCCCGCTCCCGGACTGGCAGAAACCTTGACTCCGGGGGTGGGGGGTATGTTTTTCTCCCCAGGCTGAGGGAGTGGCCGGAAGTGTTTCCCCGGACGCAGAGCTGGCTCTGCCACGTGGGTGTGCCGAGCCGCAGGCTCGGAGTCATTCACTGTCCATTGCCAGCTGCTCGGCAACTGTTAGGCTTGGCCTCCGGGTTTCACGAGCTGCGTTCGCCTGGTGAAGTGGACTTCCATCAGATCTCAGTGCCTGCTTCCTGTCACCCCATCCCCCACCCCCTCACCTCACCCCAGCCCATCCGGCCTCCTCGGAGGTCTTCAGGTGCGCCCTCTCCTCTCAGCACACTCTCGCCTGAGGGCCTTCGCGCCGTTCCCATGGAGTGTCTGCTGGCTCACTGCGTTCCAGTCCCTGCCCAGATACCACTTCCTCGGTGCGGCCTCTCTCACACCCTGTGTAGAATATGTGGTTGGCCTGTCACTCCTCAACCTGTTTTGTTTTGCTTCAAAGCATGGTACAGCCATCTCAAGATAGACATTTATTTGTTTACTGTCTGGCTTCCCGTGCCAGTCTCCAAACTTTATGGGAGCAGGGACTTCGTTTTCCTCCCTAGTATATTCCCTGATCCTGGAAGGGTGCCTGGCCTTTAGTAAGCCCTCCTGAAATATCTGCGAACGAGCGAATGTCTGTGCCCACGTCACTTTGTTCGTTCTTCCTCCCCCTCTTACTTGGCTGCCTGCTTACCACCTCAGAGGCCCTTCCCTCTCTACCCTATATAAATAGCCCCCCTCCCCACCCCCCCATTGGCTGTCACTGCACCCTGTTTCTCATTCAAAGCATTTGCCAAAATTTGTATCTATTTACTTGTTTGTCTCCGTCCAACCATTTGACTGTAAGCTTCAGGAGAATAGGTTTCATGCTTTACTAAACACCGGTGTGTACCCAGCTTGTCTGGCTTTGGCATGTGCATTTTATTGAACGAGTGAATATGTTTTGTGCTGCTGGATAAAATGTGGGAACAGTCAAAGGTGAGGTGCGGGGACATTTGTTGTGTTAAGAAACATTGCATTTTAGCGTCTGAGTCCAGCTGCAGCAGATCGCATCCGGCCAGTTTCGCATGGCAGGTTAGGTAGGAGTAGATTTTGTTTCTAGCAGCATCACTGGTGCCTCTTTTACCCCAGGGTTGTTTGCTGGAACTTCTTCACACTTGGACGCTGAACCTAAGCGCTATCTGGGTGCCTCTGTTAATGGATGTTGTCTCTTTTAGGACGTGCATTCAAGATATAGGACAGAGGCCCATCAGGATGTGGTGGGAAGATTTAATGAGAGGTAGGTCTGGAGCACATTTCTCACTTCCTCAACTGTGGGAGGCACAGTGGGAGGAACATTTTCATCTTGGGCCCAACTGAAAACTGTGCTCTGTCTCAGGGAAGGTAGTACAGGAGCCCCAAATGGTGAGATTCCCGAGAGCAGCGGTAGTTGTGCAGCTAACTGGAAGCAATAAAAGTGAGTGGAAGGCTGGGGCCTGGATTCTATCTTGCTTCTGGCCCTTACCAAGTCTCTCTCCCGCTCTGGCTTTTAGCCTATGCATCTGTCAAAGGGGTGATTTGTCTGGACCACTCTTTTCCCAAATGTGTTTCACAGAACACTAATGTTTAAGAGGGACCTTATGACAAAAGGGTCCTCTGGCCCAATATGTCTGGGAAATGCTGATATGGTTTTTCCTTTCTGAGGATTCACGTGAGCCTGTTGTAGCCTCTGAAAAGTCTCACAGCACCAGGGACCCCTATTTATTTGACCACAGAGCCCTTTTTAGGGAATGCCAGTTAGCAACACGTGAAACGCCTTAAGAAGAAAGAAGCCATGTCCTAGGTCAGTGGTTCTCAACCGGAGCAGTTTTGCCCCTGGGGAGACTTGGCAGTGTCTGGAGACGCTTTGATGGTCGTGACCTGGGGTGAGGGCGGGAGGCTGGTGGCGGTAGAGGCCAAGGGTGCTCGCTGAACAGCTTAAAAGGCACTGAAAAGCCCCTCCAACAAAGAATTATCTGGTCCAGAATCTCAGTAGTGCTGAGGTTTAGGAATCCTGGCCTGGGTGAACTGTGCGACCTAACTTCAATTGCCTCTGAGGCTGCTCAGTAGGAGTGGGCCTGGAGGTCGCCCAGCGCTACCGGCTGGAAGGGAAGCCTGTGAAAGTAGTGCGGGAGGCCCTTTTCTTGCAGTTGTGGGAGAAGCTTGGATTTTATAGCCAAACACATGTTTTGCTACACGCAAAAATGTTTGTATTATAGTGCTAGAGGGAGCTTTCCCCTCCACCCTTTCCTTTATTTTCTCCTCCTTGTGGCAGAAGGTCAGTCCCTTTGGGTATGCGTTTGTTTCCCTGTGTGGCTGGTGAGCACATGTGGGGTGGCTTTGGCGTCCCCCATTCAAGGAGACACCTAGTGCTAACGGGTGAGCCTGGGAGGATGGGGGAAGGGCCAGGGCACCCTGGAGCAGCGGGCTTCTGCACAGTAGGAGCCCTTGTAATCAGTCTCTTAAGGGAGTTCCCCATTTGCTTGTTTGCTCTATAAAGCATGTTCGGGCCTCGTAAAGGAGGCTGGGAATCATCTGGCACTGCCCTCCAGATGATGGTGTTGGCTTTCTCCAGCTTTCTTAGAGACGTGGGGCTAGATGATTTTCCTGAAGAAAAGCCCTTTCCTTGTTGTGCAGACATTGCCCTCAGCACCTCACGACTGTGGTTTTGTTCCTCAGGTTTATTCTTTCTCTGGCCTCGTGTAAGAAGTGTCTCGCCATCGATGACCAGCTCAACATCTTGCCCATCTCCTCCCATGCCGCCAGCATTGAGGCCCTACCTCCCCAGACCCCGGTGAGTGGCCGGGGGCCGGGAACGTGGGGCAGACTGCATTTTCTGTGCTGGCCCTCCCGGGGTGGCGGCAAACCTTCTCATCCTCTCTCTGCTAGGAGGAGAGTCTTGGGCCTTCTGATCTGGAGCTGAAGGAGCTGAAGGAGAGCTTGCAGGACACCCAGCCTGTGGGCGTGTTGGTGGACTGCTGCAAGACCCTAGACCAGGTGAGCGTGCGTTCGGAACGTCCCCAGCTCAGTCTGCATGGCGTGGAGGGGAGAGACAGCGGGCGGAGAGTGACAGACGCCAAGTTAGAACAAGGCTTGGCTCCTCCGTGGGTGAGGGCCCTTTTCTGTTGCTCACACTCAGGCACGCAGCAACAGCGTGTATTCACGACAGAGGTCCAGGATGAGCTCCCCCTTCCCCATGTTAACAGTTCAGGGAGCTGGGGGTCGGGGGGAGATGGGTTACATTTATGGAGGAACGCCACAGGCACAGGGTGATGGACCTGTGTCCTTTCATTTTCATTAAGTTTTTTTTTTTTTGATTTATTTAATTTATTTATTTTTGGCTGCGTTGGGTCTTTGCTGTTGTGCGCGGGCTTTCTCTAGTTGCAGCGAGCGCGGGCTACTCTTCGTTGCAGTGCGCAGGCTTCTCACTGCGGTGGCTTCTCTTGTTGTAGAGCACGGGCTCTAGGCTCACGGGCTTCAGTACTTGTGGCTCGCGGGCTCTAGAGCACAGGCTCAGTAGTTGTGGCACACGGGCTTAGTTGCTCTGTGGCATGTGGGATCTTCCCGGACCAGGGCTCGAACCCGTGTCCCCTGCATTGGCAGGTGGATTCTTAACCACTGTACCACCAGGGAAGCCCCCATTTTCATTAAGTTTTGATGACATAAAGGTTTTTGCTTATGCCTTGTTCGTAAGTGAGGAGAGCTGGAGGCTCCAGTGTGAGGGCCGATGAGGGCCCTGTGGTGAGGGTCCTCTGTGTACCTGATTTCTGGGTACAGACAGCAGGCTGGGTGGGAGCTGCCAGGATGCATTTCTGTGCTCCCTGAAGTGGCCAGGGCTGGTAAACTTGGCTTCTCTGGTGGTTTCTGGGCGGTGATGGGAGCTGAATGCATGTGGCCCAGAGGCCTGCAAGCTGTCGGGTGTGTTCAGGGTTCTGGTCCAGCCTGAGCCAGCCAAGCAGCACAGGCCTCTCTCAGCACTGGGCTTTTCCCTCCTGATGGAAAACAGCTGCAGTGATGCCGCCCACTTGGGGCTGAGTCCCAGTAGGGTTGTTTCCCTTTCCATGCTGGAAGCAGAATCACCAACCACGCAGCTCTCTCTGCAGCACAGGCTGCAGGCTCTGGGTTGCTTTCAACCACTTCCTGGTAACTTCTTTATCACCAGAGAGAGGGAGTGAGAGAGAGGATAGGGAAAGGGCAGAAGAGGGAGAAACTATAATACAATAGTATTGTTGTAAGAAAATAAATGACCCATGGCAAAATAATTAAAAAAATCAGTAAGTAGGAAAGTGTGCATTAAAAATAGAAAGTGGTGTTTCTCCTTGGCTGTCCTGCTCTGCAGAGACAGCTACTGTTAATGGTTTATTGTGTGTCCTTTTGGATCTTTTTCTGTGCATATAAATGGGTATTTTTAAAGTGTGCAAAGGGAAGGCGGTCCCCATTAGACATTTGGCTTGATTCCAGCTTTTTTGCTATTATAAGTAATGCTGTTAGGACATTCTTACAGATACATTTGTGGGCACTGTCTCTAGGATAATTTAACAGGAGAATTGCCGGGGTAGAGTATGTGTGCATTAAAACGGGCGTCATGCCAGGTTATGGAACCCGCACTGTGTATGAAAAGGCCTTTTTCTCTGCAGTCCTGCCAATACTGGGTACTGTTAAATTCGTGTGTCTTTACGAATCTGATATGGGAACGTAGGATCATTGTTTCAATTTGTTGTTACTTTAGTTATGAGAGAAGCAGGCACTGTTTTCATATAATTGCTGGTTGTTTTGTTTGTTTTTATAAACCACTCTGCTTTTTTGTATTGGTTTTTCATTTTAGAATATTATTTTAGAGTGCATTTTTAGTCCAGATTTCATACCCTTTTATTATGTTTGTGGATTTTGCCACTTATGTTTTATCAGAGTTCTTCACTTTTCTACTCTAAAGCAAACAGCAAGAGGATAAAATACAGTGTTCAGCCAAGGCCAAGTTAAGGCGAGTAGGACCTGGATCCCCTCTGAGTGTTTCCATCTGGAGAGACTCTGGCTTCCTGAAGCCCCTCCCCTTCCTTCCCTTCCTTCCGCCTGGGACTGCGTCTTATCAGTATCTTCTGAGTGTCCATGCCCAGTCATGTAAGGCAGCTTCTTCAGGACCAGGCAGGCCAGGCTGGACCGTCCGGCCTTCTTCCCAGTCTCAGTGGCCTGTTCCCCCGTGGGGAGCAGAGGCTGGCCCCTGAGTAGTGTTGTGGTCCCTCTTCTCATTAAGTGCCACTGACACTCCTCTAGGCAGGGGCTCAGCAGTAAACAAGAGGGACACACCTGCTTTATGGGGCTTACATTCTGGTGGGATGAGGAAGACAGGGAATCAAGGAAATAAGCAAACCACGTATTGTAGTAGAAGGTGCTGTGTAGGTGGGGAAACATGAAGAGCAGCGAGGAGGGATGGGGAGTGCCAGGAGGAGGGAGGGGTGCTGCGGGTCTCCGTGTCGTGGTCAGAGGGGGCCTGGTTGAGCAGGTGCCCTTTGCGTGGGCTTGAAGGAGTTGAGAAAACGAGCCACGTGGCTCTCTGCAGGGAGAGTGCTCCCGGCGGAGGGTCACCAGGTACACAGGCCTAAGGTAGGTTCTCCTGGTGCGCTCGGGGACTCACAAGGAGGCTGAGTGGGCTGAAGCAGAGCGAGTGGGTGAGGGTAGGAGGAAACGGCGGAGGTCAGACCGTGCAGGCCATGCAGGCCCCTGGGAGGGCTTGGCACTTACTCTGTTAGCGATGGGGGCCAGCAGAGAGTTTTATGCTTATGGTCTCCGCACAGCTGTCAGAGGGATCCCCAGGCTTGCTTTATTTATTTAATCCCAGTTATCATGTTTTTTCTTTTTTAAAAAAAATTTATTTATTTATTTATTTATGGCTGTGTTGTGTCTTCGTTTCTGTGCGAGGGCTTTCTCTAGTTGCGGCAAGCGGGGGCCACTCTTCATCGCGGTGCACGGGCCTCTCACTGTCGCGTCCTCTCTTGTTGCGGAGCACAGGCTCTAGAGCGCAGGCTCAGTAGCTGTGGCACATGGGCTTAGTTGCTCCGCGGCATGTGGGATCTTCCCAGACCAGGGCTCGAACCCGTGTCCCCTGCATTGGCAGGCGGATACTCAACCACTGTGCCACCAGGGAAGCCCTCATGTTTTTTCTTTTTAAACAAATACACAAATTATTTATCCAGTTGAAGGAATTCTTGTGCTTCTGGAAGCCAGCCTTAATTTTAACAGGATCGCCTTGTGCTGTGTTGAGTCTAGGTTGTAGGGGAACAAAGGTGGGAGCAGGACTGATTAGGAGGCTCCTGTAATAATGGCGGCGGGACAGGATGGTGGCTTTGACCAGAGTGGTGGAGGAGGAGGATGGTGAGGAATGTAGAATTTTTATGTTTTGAAAGAAGTATGGACAGGATTTGCTGATGAATCAGGTATGGGAGAAAATGGAGAAGACTTTTGGCCTAAACAATTGGACAGTTAGCTGAGCTGGGGAAGATCGTAGGTGGGGGAGGATTGGGGGGGACGTTAGGTGTTCAGTGTGAGATGTCTATTAGATGTACAGGTGGAGGGCAGAGCAGGGGCAGTTACGTGTGTAGAAGAGTCTGGTGTGCGGGGAAGAGGTCTGGATGGAGGTGTGAACTTGGGGGTTATCAGCACCTAGTTGGTGTTTAAAGCCTTGAGACCCAGAGGAGACGATTAAGGGAGTGAGAGTCCGGGTCCTGGGCCTTGCTTTCTGGCCAGTAAGAACTCCCCTGCAGCCCCTCCACCCCCGAGTTAGCCTGGGCATCAGCCTGAATTCTCCGCGGCGATAGTGGTAGATGGCTGGACCTTGACCTTTCTCAAAGCTCACCTAATATGTTTCTCTTTCCACAGGCCAAAGCTGTCTTGAAATTCATTGAGGGGATCTCGGAAAAGACCCTGAGGAGTACTGTCGTGCTCACAGCTGCCCGAGGAAGGGGAAAATCTGCAGCCCTGGGATTGGCTATTGCTGGGGCGGTGGCTTTTGGGTAAGGGGGTCCCCATGTTTAGGCACTCTGAGCTCTGAGGGAGCAGTGTGCAGGAGTAGGGGGTCAGGGGACAGGGAAGCTGGGTCTCCTGGGTCTGAGCGGGCTCCTGTGTGATTTCTCTAGATCTTGGGTTCCTGTCTAGAAAGAGCAATGCTGTTTCCCCCAAACCCCCAAAGGTGCACATATATGTGTGCATGCACACACAGACACACACCAGGGCCAACTCACTATTTAGAGTTGAACTAACACACAAGAGCAAAGAAATGGGGGTAAGAAACTTAAAAACTCTCAGGAGATGAGCATGTATATGACCAGCTCTGCTGACTTAGAAAAGTACAAGTTTGACGTTTTAATGATTTTGATCAGTAGAAGATCTTGTTTGCTTCTGAGGAGCTGCCTTTGAGTGTGACGTCCCTTTGCATTCTTTTGTCCTGGGCGGAAGACTTCTGCAACTGCCAGGAGAGCATGTACTTCCAGCTTCACAGACATAAAGGATGGACCTAGAATTTACCATGTCCTATATGCATTATCTTCCTTGGTGCTCCTAATTAACAATGTCAGCGTTTCATAGATGGATAAACCCAGGCTCAGGGAGTTTCAGTGGCTCACCCAAGACCCCCCAAGTCAGTGCTGGTAGTGCTGGGGCTGAACTCGGCTCCTGACTCCTAGTCCTTTGTTTCTCTTGCTGCTCCAGCAGTACCACTCAGCCCCGCCACCATTAGCGTCCTTTACATTGAACAAGGATCCCTCAGAGGTTAACTGTGGCCTTAGCCTGAGCGCAGCTGAGCACTTTGGCTTCATGGTTTGAAACCCTCGCGGCACAGCTAGTGATGAGAGTGAAGCCCTCTCTCGTCCCAGGGCGCAGGACTGGGGAGCCCCGTGCCGGCCCTGGCGCTGAGGGAGCGGTCCCCACAGTGCCCTCAGCAGGGTGCTTTCACAGATGCTGGTAGCTGATTGCTGGGATGTGCTGCCTTCAAACTGGTAATGCGTTTTCATTAGGTTGGGAGGAAGAATACCCTCAGGTCTGGAGTTGCTTTACTTTTCCTCCCCAAAACGTGTGTCCTGATTTTTTTTCTGCCACCGTCTCTGGTTATCCCCTGTGTAACAGGGGCAAACAAAAATGTTTTCTTTTTTTAAGTTCTCTAAACATTTCTTAGATTTCCTAATTACTTAAAAAAAAAAAAAAATCCTCCTTTTGTTCAACAGGTACTCCAATATCTTTGTTACCTCTCCGAGCCCGGATAACCTCCACACTCTGTTTGAATTTATATTTAAAGGATTTGATGCTCTGCAGTATCAGGTAGGAAATTAGGATAAGAGCTTATTTTGATTCCATGCTGAGTATAAATCCAGGTGAAGTCTTTAGAATGCAAACTTTCTTAATATTTAGTTTCTAAAGCCTGTTTCTGACGTTTGGCATTGGTTTGGTTCTTCCCCTATTAGGAGCATCTGGATTATGAGATCATTCAGTCTCTAAATCCTGAATTTAACAAAGCAGTGATCAGAGTGAACATATTCCGGGAACACAGACAGACCATTCAGGTGAGGCTTGTTCTAAAACCCTGCCACGTGGGGCCAGTGTCCTGCTGTATATAAATGCTCTAAGACGTCTCCTTTTATAGTTGTTTTATGTGCTGTGTAATTGCATATCTTTTAGACAGCATTGTTGTTTTACGGTAAACGTGTTCCAGATTTTCAGCCTCTTCTAAAGAAAAACATTCAAGCAGACTACCAAGTGTATGTAGCCAGATGGGAAAGTTGTAGTTTTGTCCCTTGAAAATTGAGTGAGTAGGATTGTAAGTATGCTAATCAGCTAAGAGAAATAAAATCATTTTTTCCGACATCATTTCTAATTTTGCTTAGTTACAGCAGGTTTTGAAATGATGCATCTGTAGCGAGGACAATAACCTCACCATTTAAAAGAAGAAAAGTTCTTCGTAAAATGTACTCTGAATCGTTGTGGTTTAGCCAGTGGCCTATTTTCCTTTTTAAACAGTGTTTCCCCGAAAGCTCTGTGAATCTCCAGTGCTCTGTAAGCCTGAATGGTCTGTACTTGTCCAAAGGCTACAATTTTGTTAAATCATGACAGGCTTGCAGAAGGGATGGAGGCCCGTGGGCTCCTAATGGAGAAAGTTATTGATCACTTTTGGAGTTGGGTTGGGGTGGGAAGTGGGCCAGGTCAACTTGGCACTTTACGCCCTTGACCTTTATGCCTGTGAGGCATTTGTATATGTCTGTCAAGGAGGTATACCTTTTGTCAAGGATCCAGGTTATAAATAAGGTTCAGTGTTTGTGCCTTTTTCCCTCAAGGACCTTAATTTTTTTCTAGCTAGGTCTCTTTCTAGACTCTCTTCTTTCTGTGCGTTTCTTCCTACTTTGGCCTGGTTCTCTCAGCTGCGGGGAAGAAAGTCCAATGTTGGGGTAGGGCGGGGTGAGGGGCAGGCTGCAGGCCGTGAGAATACAGAGATCTGTTAAAACTCAAGAAAAATACACAAGCCGAAGAGGGAAAACCTTTCCGTGAAATGCCTGGCTCAGCCCTCGCCATTCCTTGGATCTGTCATCAGAGACCTTCTCGTATTACCAGAGTCCTTTTGTCTCCAGACTGGAGTTGAAGTGCAGAAGAGGTGACCTGACTTTATGAGGCTACATTTGTGTCCCTTTGAGACCTCTTCTTTCTTGCTGGAAATTGCGATATAGAAGAGTATTAAATTAAAGTTGGCTGTGCCTCTCCAGGGGCCTGCTTTCTGCTGCTTTTATGAGGTGCTTGTTTAGTTTTTCTCTGTAAGGATCCAAGATGTGGGGCCCTACTGAGACCATGTATCCTGCTGTTGGAAATGAGTGGCGTCTCTGCCTCCTGACCCATCAGCTTCCAGCAAAGCAGTTAAAAAATCTCACCTGTAATGGAATACTTGAAAACTACAGGAAAGCACAGAGACCAATATAAGATAACACTCAAGTGCCCAGCACTCAGGCTTAAGAAATGCTGATGTTTTGCTGTTTGCTGTGTTTGTTTCATGTTTAAAAAGCCACTCATATTTTTGTTTTAAAGATCTGAAACCTCACAGACACGGTTGAAGTCCCTCTTGTACCCTTCCCCATCCATTCCCTTCTGTCACTCCCCATACTGTGCCCTGAGATTGGTGTGTTTCCTTTCTTTTTCTTTTTTTTTTAATAAATTTATTTATTTATTTTTGGCTGGGCTGGGTCTTCATCGCTGCACGCAGGCTTTCTCTAGTTGTGGCGAGCGGGCTTCCCATTGCGGTGCACAGGCTTCTCATTGCAGTGGCTTCTCTTGTTGCGAAGCACAGACTCTAGGCGCGCGGGCTTCAGTAGTTGTGGCTCGCGGGCTCTAGGGCGCAGGCTCAGTAGTTGTGGCGCACGGGCTTAGTTGCTCTGTGGCACGTGGGATCTTCCTGGACCAGGGCTCGAACCCGTGTCCCCTGCACTGGCAGGCGGATTCTTAACCACTGTGCCACCAGGGAAGTCCCTGGTGTGTTTCATTTCAATTCATGCGTTTATATTTCACTACATAATTATGTATCCATAAATGGTAACATACTATACTTGCCTTTTTTCAGCTTGCCTTTTTTCACTCAACATTTGTTTTCAAGTTGGTCCAGATTGAAGCTTGTAGATCTGGTTGATTCATTTTTAAGCACTGTATGAGCACATTACAGTTTATTTATATGTTTCTAGAATTGGAATTGTTGGGTCTTAGGGTATGCGTAGATTTCCATCTTTCTCGGATTTTGCGAAATTCTCCTTTAAGGTGTTTGTACATATTTACCTTCACCCCAGCACTTTCTTGAGTTTTTGTTTCCCCACGTCCTCACGAACACTGGGTGTTTTACTGCTATTTAAGTTTTGCCTGTCTGTGTGTGAAGTGGGGGTCTTCTTGTTGTCTTCAGCATTGTGCTGACTACTAGTGAGGTTGAGTACCTTTGTTTATGTTAGTTGGCTATTCAGGTTTCCTCTCCTGTAAAAATACCTCTTCATAGACTTTTGCAAACTTTAAAAAGAGCAGGAACCCCTGTAGGAACTGAAAGGGTTGTTTATACGCACAAGGGTGCCAAGCTCATGGCAAGTTTGTGACATTAGATGGCCCAGCTAATAATATAAATAAGGATGTGTGAGCACTAAGAAGGTTATAAGTCTTAGAAGTGTCCCCACAGTGCAGGGGGACCTGGGCTTTATACTGACGTTGTCAAAGCAGGACACACAGTACCCAGAGTGTAGGAGATGCTTGAGAAACCTGACATCCTCCCCTTTAGCCATTGCTGGGGCCAAGCTTGCCTCTGGCCCACTGGCCAGAGTGAGGCTGGGGAGAAGCCTGAGAAGGGAGAGAGGAGAGAAAGGGAGGCACCACCTATCACTCAGCCAGGTCCCAGGTAGGGCATTTTTACAGGTTTACCTAATTTTTTTCTCAAGCAGCCATCAGGTATTTCCTCCGTTTTCTGGAGAGGAATCTGAGGTGCTGAGATGAAGTGACCTGCCCAGGGCCACACAGTCAGTGGTCGACCTGTTTGGACCCAGGCGTCTGACTCTAAGCCCATCCCCGCTTTGCCCTGCCAGGGAAGAGCGAGAAGGAGGAACGAGAGAAAGAAGAAATGGGACAGGGGAGAGAGAGTAAAGAGAGGCCTTTATGGTGACTCACTAGTGATCACAGCCATGGTATCAGGTGGCCAAGCTAATAATATAAATTTTTCTTTCCGGCAGTATATACATCCTGCAGATGCTGTGAAACTGGGCCAGGCTGAACTTGTTGTGATCGATGAAGCTGCTGCCATCCCCCTCCCCCTGGTGAAGAGCCTTCTGGGCCCCTACCTTGTGTTCATGGCATCCACCATCAACGGGTGAGGCACCTCGGGCAGGAGCCGTTGCTCCCATTGTAGGTTTTGCCAGTTAGATAGCATTTAACGAATGTGACCTGGGCCTGGGTGGGTAGGGCTGATTCCTGAAGTTTGAGTCTTTGGGGCTCTGCTGCACTCTCTCCTCGGCCTTCTCCTTGGCAGCTGGCCCCTTCATAGTAAACTATAGCTCACTTCTGGTCTGAGCTACGGCCCACCAGAACAGGCAGCACCAGACTGAAGAACTTCATAACCCAGCTGATGAGTGTCTCCTTCTGTCCGTAGGCCTGATGAAGTTCTAAAGGGCACATGGGTGGCAATACCAGTGTCTTATCTCTGAGGGTTATGTGCAAATATAGTATTAAAGTAACTGTATAGTTATCATAAGAAAGCAGGCTCGAGAGCTTTTTTAAAATTTTGAAATATTTAGTTCTTGTTTGCTATAGAAAAGCTAGAAAGGTAAGGTAAGCAAAAAGAAAAATCACCGGTGATCTGACCATATAGAGACAGCTTCTGTTAGAATTTTGGTGTACATTTTCTGTGCATTTATTTAACTTTTTCATTTTGAATAAGAACATAAACATAGTTTTCATAATGTTTTGAATTTGCTTTTTTTTTTTTTTTTTTAAATTATTTATTTAATTTATTTATTTTTGGCTGTGTTTGGTCTTCGTTTCTGTGCGAGGGCTTCCTCTAGTTGCGGCGAGCGGGGGCCACTCTTCATCGCAGTGCGCGGGCCTCTCACTATCGCGGCCTCTCTTGTTGCGAAGCACAGGCTCCAGACGCGCAGGCTCAGCAATTGTGGCTCACGGGCCTAATCGCTCCGCGGCATGTGGGATCTTCCCAGACCAGGGCTCGAACCCGTGTCCCTTGCATTGGCAGGCAGATTCTCAACCACTGCGCCACCAGGGAAGCCCCTTGAATTTGCTTTTTTATGTAAAGAATATACTGGGAATTCCCTGGCGGTCCAGCGGTTAGGACTCCAAGCTTCCACTTCTGGGGGCCTGGGTTTGATCCCTGGTTGGGGAACTAAGATCCCGCAAGCTGTGCAGCATGGCCAAAAAAAAAAAAAAAAGAATATACTGGGAAATCTTTCCTGATCAGTATATACATATCTTCAATAATGAAAAGATTTCTGTATGGAAGTCACATCTTGAAGAGAGAATTCTATATTATAGATTTATTATTTGACTGCTTTGCTTATACTGAAAACAGTTAAATAAAATGGGTTTTACTTTTTTGTGATAACTGCTTTATTGAGATATATTTAAAGTGTATAATTCAGTGATTTTTAGTATATTCATAGAGTTGTGCAACCATCACCACAGTCAGTTTTAAAACATTTTCATTACCACAGAAAGAAACCCCATATCCTTTAATTAACATCCTCCAATTCCTTCCTATCCCCCAGTTCTAGGCAACCACTAATCAACTTTCTGTATCTATGGATTTGCCTATTCTGGGCACTTTATATAAGTGGAATCTTGGAATGTGTGGTCTTTTGTGACTGGCTTCTTTCACTAAGCATAATGTTTTCAAGGTTCATCCGTGTAGCTTGTATCAGTACTTCATTCCTTTTTATGGCCAAATAATATTCCATTGTATGTTTATGCACATTTTGTTTTTCCATTCATCTTTTTGATGGTCATTTGGGTTGTTTCTCTCTTTTGGCTAGTAGCAGTAATGCTGCTGTCAACATTCATGTACAGGTTTTTGTGCAGACATGTTTTCTGTTCTCTCGGGTGTATACCTAGAAGTGGAATTAGTGGGTCAAATGATAACTTTCTGTTTAACTGTTAGGGAACTGCCAGTTTTCCTAAGCAGCTGTACCATTTTACATTCCTATCGCAGTGTCTGAGGGTTCCAGTTTTTCCATATCTTCGCTAGCATTTATATGTCTTTTTGATTATAGCCATCCTAATGAGTATGAAATGGTATCTCATGTGGTCTTCATTTGCATTTCCCTGATGGCTGATGATGTGGGGCATCTTATATGCTTATTGGCCATTATTTATTTTCTTTGGAGAAGTATCAATTCAGATCCTCTGCTCATTTTTCTAATTGAGTTGTCTTATTATTGAGTTGTATGGAAGGGTTCCTTATATAGTCTAGATACAAGTCTTATATACATGATTTACAAAAATTTTTTCCCACTCAAAAACTTTCTCCCACTCAAGAAATTCCACTTTCTTGATAATGTTCTTTGAAGCACAAATATTTTTTTAGCTTTGTTGCTTGTGCTTACTCTTTTTTTTTAAATAAGTAAATGGAATTCCTTTGAGAATGCTTTGTTATATGGGGCAGGCAGGAGGAATAAAGCACTTCAAAATTTAATTTTTTGATCATTCTTTAAAAGTAGTATTTGAGTTAGAGGAAGTATTTATACAATATCCTCATTTATGATAATGAATACTATGAAACAGTGTAAAACTGAAAATTAAAAAAACCCACTGAGCAGTCTGCACCCTGTGGTCACGTGTGCTTGTGACCAAAGACAAGGAGGAAATAACAATTGAAAAGAGCTGGTGCAGTGATCAGATTATAGATGATTTCTTTTCCCCCAATTTTTTGCTACTTCTTTACGTCATCTTTTAAATGAAAGTAGTAATGAGAAAAGTTACTTGGGTGGTGGATTTGTTTAATCTTAATTTTTCCAAACTGGAAATGCTCTCTGTTCATTTTTTCAAGCATGGAACTTCTAATAGCAGCTCTTATTAATTGGCCATTTACCTGTGTTCCAGTTCCATTATTCTAAATGCTTTATTCACATCATCTTCTCAGTCCTTATTTTTTAGTTCACAGTACAGTCCTGTGAGATGTGTGGAATAGTCCCCTTTTGAGGAGGAGGCTAAAAGGGGTTGAGTTCCTTGTCCAGAGGTACTAAATGGACATGCCAGGACTTGAGCCAGGCCCAGATGGCTCCGAGGTGAGCCACCATGCAGCCCTGCCTCCTTTGGGCATGGAAGTTCAGAGGTGACAGGGCTGTCCTTGGCCAACAGGAGTCTGGCGTTTCATTAGGATGAGGAAAGTAGTTCTCTGTCCCCTCCTAGAGAGTTGATTTGGGACCTCATGCCTGATTGCCTTTGCTTTTGCTCCTAGCTACGAGGGCACTGGCCGGTCTCTGTCCCTCAAGCTAATTCAGCAGCTCCGTCAACAGAGTGCCCAGAGCCAGGTCAGCACCACCGCTGAGAACAAGACCACGACGACCGCCAGACTGGCATCAGGTACCCCTGGAGCTCTGAATGCGCCTGCAGTGCACAGCAAGTCACTTCACACTCTCCTGTGGGACCCTTCCCCTCATGACCTCATGGGCGGTAACAGACCATCTGACCATCAGGCAGAGAGGTTGAGTCCCCAAGAGGTGAAGTTGCTTTTCTCTGAGGAACAGCAAACCAGTGACCAGATGGGAGGCTGACCTGGGCCTTCTGGTGGCTAGACTCCTGTTTGTCACCATCTCAGGGCATTGGTTGCATTGACTTAGAGAGATCCCCTTGGGATTGGTGTCGAGGCAAGTTGAACATCCACCAGAACAATTTAAAACCACTCGCTTTAAATTCTTGAGCCATATTTTGTGAGCACCATGTGACAGAGATAAAGTAGAACATTTGCCTTGCTCTTCTGGACAAAAAGTATTTACTAGTTGTTCCTCACTGTGTGTGTGTGTTTTGCGGGGAACAGCGCGAACCCTGCATGAGGTTTCCCTGCACGAGTCGATCCGATACGCCCCTGGGGACGCAGTAGAGAAGTGGCTGAACGACCTGCTGTGCCTGGATTGCCTCAACATCACTCGGATCATCTCTGGCTGCCCCTTGCCTGAAGCCTGTGAGCTGTATCCTCCTGGGTTCCATTTGCCCTGTGAAAGGGAGAGGGGGCAATGGAAGGGTTGAACAAAGGGTTTTGGCCCTTTGCTTCATAGGCTGCTGCTCTAGGGAGAGGGGAACGTTGAAT
Organism: Balaenoptera acutorostrata; assembly: GCF_949987535.1. Lineage (NCBI taxonomy): Eukaryota > Metazoa > Chordata > Mammalia > Artiodactyla > Balaenopteridae > Balaenoptera > Balaenoptera acutorostrata. The sequence continues at coordinate 25,794,710 of NC_080072.1, read as the reverse complement.
GTTGTTGATTTCCCTTCTTTCCCTCCCTAATGTGTTTCTGCTCAGAACCAGGGGCTCCTCTTCCCAGGTTGAGGGAAACCCGCATATCCAGGTGACCCTTGGAAGTAGTGTGTCCTGTTTTGGCTTCTCTTTGATTTGCTTTGGTTGCTTAACTCCAGATCCAGCTACTATGTTAATAGAGATACACTCTTTTGCTACCACAAAGCCTCTGAGGTTTTCCTCCAACGGCTTATGGCCCTCTACGTGGCTTCTCATTACAAGGTAACTGCAGCTAGCCCTCGGGTGAACTTTAGCAGTGAATTCCAGCACTGGGCAGTGCCTTTTGACTTGGCTTTTTGCATGTTTTGTTACCCAGTGGCTCAGGTGACCATTCCACTGGGACTTGAACGTCCTGATGTTGGCAAGGTCCAGGGGTCCTGCTGGAGGGGTTGCATTTCCCATTTTTGTTCAGGCTTGTTGTGGGCTCCAGCTTTGCATACAGAGTGTGAGATTTCTGCATGTAGCTCCATGTGTGGTAGCTGGAGAGGGTGCAAAGTTTTGCCCAGTTAAAAGGGGTACTTACATTTCTTGCCTGGTGGCTAAATGGATGGGCTGGGATGACATAGCAGTTGTAATCCGGGGGCTGCTGTTTGACCTGAGACCAGCCTTATACCCCTGGGCTGTTTTTAAGGAGCAGTGAATGAGAATTTGGAATATTTGAAAGTCTTAAAAAGGCACATTGGAAAGGACACTTTTTGAGTGTCTAGGTAGCTTTTCTATGAACACCCTTTAAACGGAAAGCTGCAGGGTTGGTGTTAGAAGTGGTGAGAGGTTTTCTTGAAATAGCAGCCTCTTATCAGGAAGCAGTTCGCTTCCCAGCTGTGAAGTATATAGCACTAGCTAAGCAGGTCTCTGCTCTGGCTCTGCAGCCTCAGCACTCGTGGTGAGGTGAGAGCAAACGTTGGAGGCTCAAGTCCCACTTAAGCCCTTACGGAGGGTCTCAGGCTGGCTGGCCAAGATGCTGGAAAGGCGCTTTGACGGGTTTCAGCACATCACTTGGCTCTGGGGAAGGCAGTTCTCCAGTCATGACTGTGGAGTAGCCTCTCGAGTGAGGACGGGCTGAGGAGTGCTTCTCACTGACCGTGTTGGTGCCCCACAGAACTCTCCCAGCGATCTCCAGATGCTTTCTGATGCACCTGCTCACCACCTCTTCTGCCTCCTGCCTCCCGTGCCCCCCACCCAGAATGCCCTTCCTGAAGTGCTTGCTGTCATCCAGGTACAGAAGCTGAGGTGTCCTTGTGGCATTGATTTTGGGACCCACATAGGCATCAAGGATTAGTGGCTCGGTAACCGCAGTGCAGAAGGGGAAGCTGTTGATTCCTGGTCTCAAGCCTAGTGACTGGGCGTATCCAGGCAGGCGATTAGCGTGCATCAAAGGAAACTGCCACCCAGACAGAAACCCAAAGCCCCAGTGTTCATGGATGGGTGAAAATCAGAACTGGCCACTTGTATTTTGACTTGCAGCTCCTAAAACAGAACTTTGTTTTCCTCCTTTATTACTAAAGCAATACATGCTACTTGTAAAATTAGAAGACACAGATTGGGAAGATGTTTTTAATGCCTAGCCTGTATTTATGCATTTCTTTATCATTTTTCCTGTTCATAAACATGCGATCATAGTATTTGGTAATCTGGTTTTTTTTTCCAATGTGTCAGATAATCATAATCTGCATAGTTTTTAAGGCTGCATTGTATTTCATGACATGCACGTACGGTACTGTGTCTAACCATCCTCCTGTTAGACCCTGGAGTCACTGACTGCACAGTTCTGTAGAGAGCCGCGTGAGCATCCTGAGTCTTAATCGATGAGCTCACATGTACACCGTGTGTGGAGACCCTCTTCTAGTGTGGTTTTGCTCTCTGGGCCAGGAGGATGTCAGTATTCTGCCTTCTTAGTGACGGTGTCAGGATGCCCAGGGGACACAGTCATGAAACTTCTCTTGGAAACGGATGAGTCGGTTACAGGGTTAAGCGTGCGCTGGAGTGGAAACAGCCAGCCTAGTCAGAGCAAGGGCAGAGTGCTGGTGAGGTCCTGGGGGTGGCTCTGAGCCTGGAGCCGGCCTTTCTGTCTGCACTGTCCTGCTTCCCCAACAGGTGTGCCTCGAGGGGGAGATTTCTCGCCAGTCCATCTTGAACAGCCTGTCTCGAGGCAAGAAGGCTTCGGGGGACCTGATTCCATGGACAGTGTCGGAACAGGTGATGTGCTTTTCCTGGTGTGTCTGAGCGAGTGAAGCTGGCGGTGCTGGAGGCTGTCTTTTGTTGCTTAGTTACTGGCTTGTGTCTCCCCCCACAGTTCCAAGACCCAGACTTTGGCGGCCTTTCGGGTGGAAGAGTGGTTCGCATTGCTGTTCACCCGGATTATCAAGCGGTAACGTGTCCTCGTGTGTGCTGTAATTAGCTGCGGCCGTGTTGCTGGCCGCTCGTTAGGGCAGGTGTCCGCGGTTGTTTAAATAGGAAGCTGGTCAAGGAGTAGCAGATCCAGGTCCCCCTCTGCTGTGGACGGTTTGCCCGGGGCTGGGGGTGGGCGGGCAGGGTGATTGTATGTGCTCACTCTTTGTGAGGACAGGGGACTTGTGAACCAGATCTGCTTCCCGTAGTTACCTCCCATCTTAGAAGTCCTCACCGAGGAGTTAGCTGTAGAGTCATCGGTTCCAAGCTCACTGATCTGTGGACCAGAAAGCATGCTCAGCCATCCTCACGTTCTTGACGGGCTGGACAGTGCGAGAGTGAGGGTCATGCCACGCTAGGTCTTAAGGGTCTCTGCTTTGACCTTGTTGAGGGGTTTCATTGGTTCTCTTTGCGAAGTGCAGTTTGACCTGGAGTGAAGGCTTTCTAGAAGCAATACAGGGGCGTAGAAGTGGTGTAGACACTGAGGACATCTCTCTTCCCTTTGCCTGTTTCCCTCCGTGTTTGCTCACAGATGGGCTATGGCAGCCGAGCCCTGCAGCTGCTGCAGATGTACTATGAGGGCAGATTCCCTTGTCTCGAGGAAAAGGTCCTGGAGCCCTCACAAGAAATTCACACTGTCAGCAGTGAGGTAAGCATCTTCTGGCCGAGCTCCTGGTTCCGGGGAGGGCCACTCTCTGGGTCTTCAGGAGTATCACCAAGAGCTGTCTTGTGGTCTGGGCTCTCTGAGCAGTAGCAGCAGAGTTCCTCTCTGGTTTTGGAGAAGCTTCTCTTTCTCCAGCTGACACTGAGGCCCTCGGATCAGCAGCATCCGCCTCACCTGGAGACTCTTGACCGCTGCCCCAGACCTCCTGAACCCCAGGCTTGGGGTGGGGCCCTGGAAGCTGTCTTAGCTCCCAGGTGATGCTGACCCACATGGCAGCTTAAAGCCACCGCTGTGCACTCTCCTCCTCTTAGTACTGAACCCACACTCAGGGAAGCTCTTTCCTTCTGGGTAAGAATGCTTAACGCTAGGAACTGGGACAGCTTTTCACACGGGTTCATTTGATTTTTCACAGTGTGCCTGTTCAGGAGGTGGGAGGTGGGAAGGGGCTTATACTTAAGGTCGGGCTCAGAGGTTTGTCACTTCCCAAGACACACAGCCATCTGGTGACAGACCTGCATCTTCAGCCCCCGTCTTCAGAACCTTACCTCTGTCTCTTTGTAAATGCGTTTGGCATTTCTAAACCGTGTGGCTGTTTCCTGAATTCTGGGTTTTGAGCAGTGTGAGTCCGTGCTTGTCTCGGGGTTTGGTATCCTTAGGAATGATGACTGGACTTAGTGGTGATTTTACATTTTAAAAACCAAGACACCTGTCCCAGTTTTTGCTTTGTTCGTCCAGAGCTTGGTGTGGCAGGGGTGCTTGGGAATGTCACTAAGCTTCCTCTCTCTCCGCTGGGTGGACGTGCTCTCCTCTCTGGCATCCAGGCTGTCAGCTTGCTGGAAGAGGTCGTCACTCCCCGGAAGGACCTGCCTCCCTTACTGCTCAAACTGAACGAGAGGCCTGCCGAGCACCTGGACTACCTGGGGGTGTCCTACGGCTTGACCCCCAGGCTCCTCAAGTAAGCGTCTGCCCGCCCTTCCTCCCGCAGCGTCCCTTTGGCCTCGGTGTCCTGAGAATGAGAGTCCTGTGGGCTGCGTGTCTGCCTTTGCAGTGGTGTCAGCTGTCCCTGATGCCCCCGCACCGCTGCCCTCACCCCCTGCCCTTCCCAGCTCTGTGTGTCAGCTGCTCCTAGAAGGCACACGTGGTGACCTGCTCTCTGTATCCTTTGCAGGTTCTGGAAACGAGCTGGCTTTGTTCCTGTTTATCTGAGACAGACCCCGGTGAGTGAGGCGTCTGGCAGAGGAGGGGGGTGACAGGTGTGTCCTTGCAGAGCCCTGGTGCCTCCCGCTGTGCCCTGAGCGGTGTGCCTGTGCTGCCAGGAGGCCGCTCTGAATGCCCCCGGAGCAGCCGCCCTTACGGAGGGCCACGCGGTCACTCTCCCCACTGCACAGTGTAGCGGCTTCGTGCTCCACGCTGAGGTGGTGGAAGTGCACGTGGGCTTGTTCACCACGTTCTGGAATCCTGTCACTGGGGGCCTCCTCGAATTTGTATTTTTTAAAAATAGGAAGAAAAGTGGTTTTAGGGGAGGATTGCATACTATAAGCTGGTATCTGAAGGAGGGATGTGCTTGTGTGGACAACAGAGCCATAGAGGATAAAATGGAAGATGAGAGAGTTAGTGGCTGTCAGTTCATTAAAAAAAAATTTATTTAGCACGTGCACTGAATCAAGCAGTGAGCAAGACAAGCCGTGAAACTTATTTTCTTTTTTTTTTTTTTTCACACACACACTGTATTTTATTTTTACAAGAGATAAATAGATTGACACCAAGCATTGTACATGGATGACCACAACAAAAGCAACAATGATTGCAATTACCAAACATGAAACACACTCATACTATGTCATAATATTGACATTCAGTCCAGTAATCCTCCACTGAAATAGCTCCTTTACTTTGCAGTGAAAATTGATTTGTATATTCTTTGCCTCTGAGTCCTTGTTGGATTTTTTTTTTTTTAATCCAGACAGAAAGTCACAAAAATTATACTCATCCTCATCAGTTCACTCAGTCCCATGTAATTAATTTTTTTTTTTCATCTTGATCTTTTGTTAGCACTTTTATGAGTTCATCAGTTTTTCATTAGAGTTCTGAAAATGCTTATTCATTCAGTTCAGCAGTACAGTCAGTTACCAGAAACCTGCACTTGTCAGAGTCTTTTCCATGAATTTCTTGAAGATGAAACCCTTTTATAGGAACATATTTGCAAAAGCATCAGAGTACACACAGAACTGTCTGTAAATGACAAAAGACTTAAAAATGACCACAGTTAAAGATTTGATGAAAGTTCATAATAATGCAGTTGACAAGAAAATTAGTTATTTCTGAGATATACATTTTAAGGTAATAACTAGGATTATGACTTATAACATTATACCACAACATATAAGATTTTTAGAAATTTCATGTAATGTCTGAAACATTTATATTAACATATTTCCATACAAATAACCCAATGAAAGTTTAGTATTAGTTGTTTTGTTTGTTTGTTTTTTTATACTGCAGGTTCTTATTAGGCATCAATTATATACACATCAGTGTATACATGTCAATCCCAATCGCCCAATTCAGCACAGCACCATCCCCACCCCACCGCAGTTTTCCCCCCTTGGTGTCCATATGTCCGTTCTCTACATCTGTGTCTCAACTTCTGCCCTGCAAACTGGCTCATCTGTACCATTTTTCTAGGTTCCACATACATGCGTTAATATACGATATTTGTTTTTCTCTTTCTGACTTACTTCACTCTGTATGACAGTCTCTAGATCCATCCACGTCTCAACAAATGACTCAATTTCGTTCCTTTTTATGGCTGAGTAATATTCCATTGTATATATGTACCACAACTTCTTTATCCATTCGTCTGTTGATGGGCATTTAGGTTGCTTCCATGACCTGGCTATTGTAAATAGTGCTGCAATGAACATTCGGGTGCATGTGTCTTTTTGAATTACGGTTTTCTCTGGGTATATGCCCAGTAGTGGGGTTGCTGGGTCATATGGTAATTCTATTTTTAGTTTTTTAAGGAACCTCCATATTATTCTCCATAGTGGCTGTATCAGTTTACATTCCCACCAACAGTGCAAGAGGGTTCCCTTTTCTCCACACCCTCTCCAGCATTTGTTGTTTGTAGATTTTCTGATGATGCCCATTCTAACTGGTGTGAGGTGATACCTCATTGTAGTTTTGATTTGCATTTCTCTAATAATTAGTGATGTTGAGCATCTTTTCATGTGCTTCGTGGCCGTCTGTGTGTCTTCTTTGGAGAAATGTCTATTTAGGTCTTCTGCCCATTTTTGGATTGGGGTGTTTGTTTCTTTAATATTGAGCTGAATGAGCTGTTTATATATTTTGGAGATTAATCCTTTGTCCGTTGATTCGTTTGCAAATATTTTCTCCCATTCTGAGGGTTGTCTTTTCGTCTTGTTTATGGTTTCCTTTGCTGTGCAAAAGCTTTGAAGTTTCATTAGGTCCCTTTTGTTTATTTTTGTTTTTATTTCCATTACTCTAGGAGGTGGATCAAAAAAGATCTTGCTGTGATTTATGTCAAAGAGTGTTCTTCCTATGTTTTCCTCTAAGAGTTTTATAGTGTCCAGTCTTACATTTAGGTCTCGAATCCATTTTGAGTTTATTTTTGTGTATGGTGTTAGGGAGTATTCTAATTTCATTCTTTTACATGTAGCTGTCCAGTTTTCCCAGCACCACTTATTGAAGAGACTGTCTTTTCTCCATTGTATATCTTTGCCTCCTTTGTCATAGATTAGTTGACCATAGGTGCGTGGGTTAATCTCTGGGCTTTCTATCTTGTTCCATTGATCTATGTTTCTGTTTTTGTGCCAGTACCATACTGTCTTGATTACTGTAGCTCTGTAGTATAGTCTGAAGTCAGGGAGTCTGATTCCTCCAACTCCGTTTTTTTTCCCTCAAGACTGCTTTGGCTATTCGGGGTCTTTTGTGTCTCCATACAAATTTTAAGATGATTTGTTCTAGTTCCGTAAAAAATGCCATTGGTAATTTGATAGGGATTGCATTGAATCTGTAGATTGCTTTGGGTAGTATAGTCATTTTCACAATGTTGATTCTTCCAATCCAAGAACATGGTATATCTCTCCATCTGTTGGTATCATCTTTAATTTCTTTCATCAGTGTCTTATAGTTTTCTGCATACAGGTCTTTTGTCTCCCTAGGTAGATTTATTCCTAGGTATTTTATTCTTTATGTTGCAATGGTAAATGGGAGTGTTTCCATAATTTCTCTTTCAGATTTTTCATCATTAGTGTATAGGAATGCAAGAGATTTCTGTGCATTAATTTTGTATCCTGCAACTTTACCATATTCATTAATTAGCTCTAGCAGTTTTCTGGTGGCAGTTTTAGGATTCTCTATGTATAATATCATGTCATCCGCAAACAGTGACAGTTTCACTTCTTCTTTTCCAATTTGTATTCCTTTTATTTCTTTTTCTTCTCTGATTGCCGTGGCTAAGACTTCCAGAACTATGTTGAATAATAGTGGTGAGAGTGGACATCCTTGTCTCGTTCCTGATCTTAGAGGAAATGCTTTCAGTTTTTCACCATTGAGAATGATGTTTGCTGTGGGTTTGTCATATATGGCCTTTATTATGTTGAGGTAGGTTCCCTCTATGCCCACTTTCTGGAGAGTTTTTATCAGAAATGGGTGTTGAATTTTGTCAAAAGCTTTTTCTGCATCTATTGAGATGATCATATGGTTTTTCTTCTTCAATTTGTTAATATGGTGTATCACATTGACTGATTTGCATATATTGAAGAATCCTTGCATCCCTGGGATAAATCCCACTTGATCGTGGTATATGATCCTTTTAATGTGTTGTTGGATTCTGTTTGCTAGTATTTTGTTGAGGATTTTTGCATCTATATTCATCAGTGATATCGGTCTGTAATTTTCTTTCTTTGTAGTGTCTTTGTCTGGTTTTGGTATCAGGGTGATGGTGGCCTCATAGAATGAGTTTGGGAGTGTTCCTTCCTCTGCAGTTTTTTGGAAGAGTTTGAGAAGGATAGGTGTTAGCTCTTCTCTAAATGTTTGATAGAATTCACCTGTGAAGCCATCTGGTCCTGGACTTTTGTTTGTTGGAAGATTTTTAATCACAGTTTCAATTTCATTGCTTGTGATTGGTCTGTTCATATTTTCTGTTTCTTCCTGGTTCAGTCTTGGAAGGTTATACCTTTCTAAGAATTTGTCCATTTCTTCCAGGTTGTCCATTTTATTGGCATAAAGTTGCTTGTAGTAGTCACTTAGGATGCTTTGTATTTCTGCAGTGTCTGTTGTAACTTCTCCTTTTTCATTTCTGATTTTATTGATTTGAGTCCTTTCCCTCTTTTTCTTGATGAGTCTGGCTAATGGCTTATCAATTTTGTTTATCTTCTCAAAGAACCAGCTTTTAGTTTTATTGATCTTTGCTATTGTTTTCTTTGTTTCTATTTCATTTATTTCTGCTCTGATCTTTATGATTTCTTTCCTTCTGCTAACTTTGGGTTTTGTTTGTTCTTCTTTCTCTAGTTTCTTTAGGTGTAAGGTTAGATTGTTTACTTGAGATTTTTCTTGTTTCTTTAGGTAGGCTTGTATAGCTATAAACTTCCCTCTTAGAACTGCTTTTGCTGCATCCCATAGGTTTTGGGTCATCGTGTTTTCATTGTCATTTGTCTCTAGGTATTTTTTGATTTCTTCTTTGATTTCTTCAGTGATCTCTTGGTTATTTAGTAACGTATTGTTTAGCCTCCATGTGTTTGTCTTTTTAACGTTTTTTTCCCTGTAATTCATTTCTAATCTCATAGCATTGTGGTCAGAAAAGATGCATGATATGATTTCAATTTTCTTAAATTTACTGAGGCTTGATTTGTGACCCAAGATGTGATCTATCCTGGAGAATGTTCCATGCGCACTTGAGAAGAACGTGTAATCTGCTGTTTTTGGATGGAATGTCCTATAAATATCAATTAAATCTATCTGGTCTGTTGTGTCATTTAAAGCTTCTGTTTCCTTATTTATTTTCATTTTGGATGATCTGTCCATTGGTGTAAGTGAGGTGTTAAAGTCCCCCACTATTATTGTGTTACTGTCAATTTCCTCTTTTATGGCTGTTAGCAGTTGCCTTATGTATTGAGGTGCTCCTATGTTGGTTGCATATATATTTATACTTGTTATATCTTCTTCTTGGATTGATCCCTTGATCATTATGTAGTGTCCTTCTTTGTCTTTTGTAACATTCTTTACTTTAAAGTCTATTTTATCTGATATGAGTATAGCTACTCCAGCTTTCTTTTGATTTCCATTTGCATGGAATATCTTTTTCCATCCCCTCACTTTCAGTCTGTATGTGTCCCTAGGTCTAAAGTGGGTCTCTTGTAGACAGCATATATATGGGTCTTGTTTTTGTATCCATTCAGCAAGCCTGTGTCTTTTGGTTGGAGCGTTTAATCCATTCACGTTTAAGGTAATTATCGATATGTATGTTCCTATGACCATTTTCTTAATTGTTTTGGGTTTGTTTTTGTAGGTCCTTTACTTCTCTTGTGTTTCCCACTTAGAGAAATTCCTTTAGCATTTGTTGTAGAGCTGGTTTGGTGGTGCTGAATTCTCTTAGCTTTTGCTTGTCTGTAAAGCTTTTGATTTCTCCATCAAATCTAAATGAGATCCTTGCCGGGTAGAGTAATCTTGGTTGTAGGTTCTTCCTTTTCATCACTTTAAGTATATCATGCCACTCCCTTCTGGCTTGCAGAGTTTCTGCTGAGAAATCAGCTGTTAACCTTATGGGAGTTCCCTTGTATGTTATTTGTCGTTTTTCCCTTGCTGCTTTCAATAATTTTTCTTTGTCTTTAATTTTTGCCATTTTGATTACTATGTGTCTCGGCGTGTTTCTCCTTGGGTTTATCCTGTATGGGACTCTCTGCGCTTCCTGGACTTGGGTGGCTATTTCCTTTCCCATGTTAGGGAAGTTTTCAACTATAATCTCTTCAAATATTTTCTCTGGCCCTTTCTCTCTCTCTTCTCCTTCTGGAACCCCTATAATGCGAATGTTGTTGCGTTTAATGTTGTCCCAGAGGTCTCTTAGGCTGTCTTCATTTCTTTTCATTCTTTTTTCTTTAGTCTGTTCCGCAGCAGTGAATTCCACCATTCTGTCTTCCAGGTCACTTATCCGTTCTTCTGCCTCAGTTATTCTGCTATTGATTCCTTCTAGTGTAGTTTTCATTCAGTTATTGTATTGGTCATCTCTGTTTTTTGTTCTTTAATTCTTCTAGGTCTTTGTTAATCATTTCTTGCATCTTCTCAATCTTTGCCTCCATTCTTATTCCGAGGTCCTGGATCATCTTCACTATCATTATTCTGAATTCTTTTTCTGGAAGGTTGCCTATCTCCACTTCATTTTGTTGTTTTTCTGGGGGTTTTTCTTGTTCCTTCATCTGATATATAGCCCTCTGCCTTTTCATCTTGTCTGTCTTTCTGTAACTGTGGGTTTTGGTCCACAGGCTGCAGGATTGTAGTTTTTCTTGCTTCTGCTGTCTGTCCTCTGGTGGTTGAGGCTATCTAAGAGGCTTGATGGGAGGCTCTGGTGGTGGGTAGAGCTGACTGTTGCTGTGGTGGACAGGGCTCCGTAACACTTTAATCCACTTGACTGTTGATGGGTGGGGCTGGGTTCCCTCCCTGTTGGTTGTTTTGCCTGAGGCAACCCAACACTGGAGCCTACCTGGGCTCTTTGATGGGGTTAATGGCAGACTCTGGGAGGGCTCATGCCAAGGAGCACTTCCCAGAACCTCCGCTGCCAGTGTCCTTGTCCCCACGGTGAAACAGAGCCACCCCCTGCCTCTGCAGGAGACCCCCCAACACCAGCAGGTAGGTCTGGTTCAGTCTCCCCCAGGGTCACTGCTCCTTCCCCTGGGTCCCGATGCGCACACTACTTTGTGTGTGCCCTCCAAGAGTGGGGTCTCTGTTTCCCCCAGTCCTGTCAAAGTCCTGCAATCAATTCCCACTAGGCTTCAAAGTCTGATTCTCTAGGAATTCCTCCTCCCGTTGCAGGACCCCCAGGTTGGGAAGCCTGACGTGGGGCTCAGAACCTTCACTCCAGTGGGTGGACTTCTGTGGTATAAGTGTTCGCCAGTCTGTGAGTCACCCACCCAGCAGTTATGGGATTTGATTTTACTCTGATTGCGCCCCTCCTACCGTCTCACTGTGGCTTCTCCTCTGTCCTTGGACGTGGGGTATCCTCCTTGGTGAGTTCCAGTGTCTTCCTGTCGATGATTGTCCAGCAGCCAGTTGTGATTCTGGTGCTCTCGCAAGAAGGAGTGAGAGCACGTCCTTCTACTCCGCCATCTTGGTTAATCCTCGCACAGCTTATTTTCTAATGAGTAGAAATAGGCAGCAAAAAAGTGAGCAAACAAGAAGTATTCAGATAGTGACAGTGTAATGAGTGGTCAGGCTTCCGAGGAGTGACCTTTCAAACTGCAACCTGAATGATCAGAGTGGACCAGCCACGTGACAGTCCTGCCTGCAGAAAAGTGAGCGTATTCAAGCAGAGGGCACAGCAAATGTGAGGACCCGAGGCAGAAAGGAAGTTGGTGATTTGAAGGAAACAAAAGGCCAGTGTGGCTGGAGGGCCCTTGAAAGGAAAGGGTGGTGATTCACAGCGGGGCAGGTGGGCCTGGGCAGGGACTCTGCGCTCCCTCCCCGTTCAGGTGGAGGGAGGGGTTAGAGGGAAGGTGCTGGGGCTGCCGTGTAGACGATGGACGGTGGCCCATGAGTAGAGGTGGGGAGATGAGCGGCTTGGCTGGGGAGGACGTGGTGAGGGGAGAGAAGGGCCAGATGCCAGGGGTGTTTGGGAGGTGAACTGAGAAGAGTTGAAGGATGGGGGTGTGGAAGGTAAGTGAACAGAAGTATCAAGGGTAGTTCTTTGGTTTTTGGCTGGAGAGACTGGCTGAGAAACTGGGTGTTGGAGGTGCTGTTTCCTGAGATAAGACTCAATGGGAGGCTTCCCTGGTGGCGCAGCAGTAAGAACCCGCCTGCCAGTGCAGGGGACGTGGGTTCGAGCTCTGGTCTGGGAAGATCCCACATGCTGCGGAGGAGCTAAGCCAGTGTGCCACAACTACTGAGCCTGTGCTCTAGAGCCCGTGCGCCACAACAACTGAGCCTTCGCTCTAGAGCCCGCGAGCCACAACTACTGAGCTTGCGCTCTAGAGCCCTCGAGCCACAACTACTGAGCCCGTGTGCCACAACTACTGAAGCCCACGCACCTAGAGCCCATGCTCCCCAGCAAGAGACACCACCACAATGAGAAGCCCGCGCACCTCAATGAAGAGTGGCCCCCACTCGCCGCAACTAGAGAAAGCCCGTGAGCAGCAACGAAGACCCAACGCAGCCAAAAAATAATAATAATAAAATAAAATAATAAATAAATTTTAAAAAAAAGACTCAATGGGGTAGGACCAGATTTGGAGGTGGAAGTGGGACTTGTTTTTGGCATAGTAAGTGTGTGATGCCTGTTAGACAGCCAAGTGTGGAAGTATGGAATAGGCAGTTGACTAAAGGAGTCTGGAGATCAAGGAAGAGGTCGGGGCTGGAGACAGATCTGAGAGCCATCAGCATACTCTTAATAGAATATACTCTCGGGGTCAAGGATTTTTTTGGTGCGGGTGGGGGGCTGTCTGTTTTCTTCACAGCTGTAACCCTGGCACTTAATAGCATCTGCTATGTATAGTACATGTTCAGTAAGTACTTTTGTTCAGTGAATAAGTATTTAAAGCTGTTGAAAGTAGGGGCTGAGCATAAAGAGGGTGAGTCCTTAGGCTCTGCAGCATTTAGAGGAATGAGTCAGGAAACACAGCAAGGGAGGCTGAGGAGTAGCCATATCTGTAGGAGAAGGGCAGGGGCTGTGGTGTCAGAATCCAAGAATAACGAGCGTTCCAGGAAGGGGAGTCATTGCTGTCAGAGAACAAGTAAGGTTAGGACAGTTGACCACTGGATTTGTCGGCGTTGGTGATCTGAATAAAGGCAGCTTCAGTGGAGTGGCGGGATCAACCTGACCGGAGAGAGTGGGAGGTGAGGAAATAGACTGAATACACGATTCCTACACCAGCCAAAGGGAGCTGGGGGGAGATTGGAGTCAGGGCAGGTTTGTCAGCCGGGAGATTCCAGAACATGTTTGTTTGCTGCAGGGTGTGATCCTGTAGAGATCATGCAGATGCAGGTGAGGGGGGCTGATTGCAGGACTACAGGCCCGGAAGAGGCAGGAGGGTAGGACCTGGAGTGCAGGGGCAGAGGTGGCCACCGCATCCCTCACAACAGGAGGGAAGCAAACAGTGGGCACAGAAGGTATTGGTCAGCTGGTGGAGTTGGTGCTGGGAGCATGAAGAAGTTCTCCTGATTGCTTCTGTTTTCCCAGAGAGGGGAGGCCAGCAGCTGAGAGGGAGTGTTGGAGGTTTGGTTTTGGAGAGCTCAAGGTCAATATCCAAGGGTGGCACCCATCTGAGAGTCCAAAGCTGGACTGATGAGGACCACTGGGTGTGTGGCTGCTTCCACGTGGGCAGGAGCAGCTGTAGAGGGGCTGGGTCCTTGTCAACGACCCTGGTCAAAGCTGGAATGTAAGTTTGGTGGTCGACTGCAAGGAACACACAACCAGTGAGTTCATCGTGGGCCACGGTATGTCCCTGTGGTCTTGTACTGTGCACTGCTTGTTTGTGACTTGGTGGTGGCGTTTTGTTACTTGAATGCCCTTCAGTTGAAATCCATTAGATATTTTTATGGTGTTGGGCTTCGTGGTTGTTGTGTAGTAGAAATTTTAAAACCTGTGGTTACTGCTTTAGTACCTAAAGGAGCCTGCACTTGCAAACCTGTTGCCAGCAGGGGAACTCTTGCCATGCTGTTTTTTGGCCATGCAGTTTTTGCTGCGAGCACCCAAAACACATTGATTGGGTCATGTGGAGTTTAAGCTGTAATGCCTCTCGGTTCAGAATCTGACCTGATGTGAGCAAGGGGCTCACAGCAGAAGACATGCTCCGAAGGTCTGAGCAGCTTTGCGCCATCGCTGGGGCACCTGCTCAGAAGTTGCAGGGCAAAGTGGTCTCTGGAAGCTGTCGTGTAGGCAGTGGGCCCTGCGAGAATGAAGGCGAGGCCGCCTCTCCTGCTGGGGAGGAAGCAAGGGCCCGTGTGAGCGTGCTTGCCCTTCAGCAGTGACAGGTCCTTCATAAAAGGGGGTCTTGGTGCCAGTTAGGGATTTGTGTTTCCCAGAATGACCTGACCGGAGAACACTCGTGCATCATGCTGAAGACGTTGATGGACGAGGATGAGGCCGACCAGGGCGCCTGGCTCTCTGCCTTTTGGAAAGGTGAGTGGGAGTGGAGGTGGAGGGTGGCCAGGTGCAGGCACAGGGGCCTGCAGACCTCTGACACTGTGTGGTTGAACCCCACAGATTTCCGAAGGCGATTCCTAGCCCTGCTGTCCTACCAGTTCAGCACCTTCTCTCCTTCCCTGGCTCTGAACATCCTTCAGAACAGGAACATCGGGAAACCCGTGCAGCCGGGTGAGCTGGTGGGGCGGCCGGAGGGCTGGTGGGGCTTGGTTGTGTGGAACAGGAGGTGGGCATGTGGTCCAGGAAGAGGGCTGGAGTAGAAACGGAGGGGCTGGTTCCAGGCCTGCATCTCCCCAACCCGCCTCTGCTCAGCAGGCCCTGCTCTGCCTCAGGGCCGCTATCATACACTGTGCCTGTCGCCTTCATGACAGGACTTGCAGGGTAGGACTTGGCTTTAGAGGTGTAAGTAGGCCTACAGCTGGTCAGTTATGGAACCTGATCTAAATCCTGTGAGCTAGGGTAACTAGCTCAATTCTGAGGCTCAGTTTCCTCATTCATGAAATTGTAATAAGAATATGCTGTCAACCTTCTGTGGCCAACACACAGAAGTGCTTTGGGCATGTAGATTCTGTCTGAATATTTAAAATACCAAAAAAGGTGCAAGGGATCATTAGTGTTAACAACTGTTGGGTATTTTTTCCCTCTTGCTAGTTACGTGTATGTATACCCTTTTTTTGGGCCAATTATATTTTGGTGTAAAAATCTGTTTGTCGAGCTGGGTGGAGTATGCCTGTTTCCTGTGAAGCTGCGTCCTGAGAAGTGACGAAGTGGGGAAAGTGTTGCATTCCTCTAACCCCAGGGCACGGGAGCCTTTCTTGGTCTGATGTGTTGGCGTGGAACTCTGAGCAAGGGTGACACACCGTCTGTCCCCCTCCCTGCGTGGACCAAGCTGCCTCCCCTTTGCAGGAGGAGGGTCAGGGCGGCCCAGGGTGGGCAGGCACTTTCAGGTGGCTCCTCTCCGGTTCCTGCTGAAGGCCTGGTGGAGGAGCAGCTGTTGGGTGCCACCTGGGACCGTGTTGTGAGTGCCATCTGGGAATCTCGTCGGACCCTGCAAGGGCGTTGGGCTCACCTGACTTGTCTGGCTCTGTCGTATGTCCAGCCCTGTGCCGGGAGGAGCTGGAAGCACTCTTCCTCCCCTATGACCTCAAGAGGCTGGAGATGTATTCACGGAACATGGTTGACTATCACCTCATCATGGACATGATCCCGGCCATCTCCCGGATGTATTTCCTGAACCAGCTGGGGGACCTGGCCCTGTCTGCTGCCCAGTCGGTAGGTTACCTGCTGCTTGTGTGCTGGTTTTGTGGAGCAGTTTATATGCTGGGTGTTGGTCGGATGCTTTGACATAGCTTTGTGCATTTAATTCTTCGTGGTGCTGTTGGGGGGGTAGTGGTCTCACCTTTTACACGTGGGGACTCTTGGGCTTTCCAGTCGAGCTGTGTGCCCAGCAGTACAGTAAGTAAGTAGAAGTGCTGCAGTCTGGACCCACGTTCTTCCACCCCACCACGTTGCCTTGATTCTTACTCTGCTTCATCAGAGGTCTAGGAGCACCTTGTACTTGTAGCGTAGCCGTAAGGCAGCTGTTTGCCGGGATAAGAAGTTAGTTTGGAGATTTCAGGAGGAGGGAGTTTTCCTGGTGGTTTCAGTAACAGGATGAATGGGAAGATTCCACAATCGTGTCAGTCAGTGTTTTGGTCGAGAGAGAGTAACTCTGGTTCTTGGTGTCGTTTTAATGGGCAAAAGCCTGTCCTGGCAGCAACTCCAACAGATTCTCTGTCCCCCAGGCTCTTCTCTTGGGGATTGGCCTGCAGCACAAGTCTGTGGACCAGCTGGAAAAGGAGATTGAGCTGCCCTCAGGCCAGTTGATGGGACTTTTCAACCGGATCATCCGCAAGGTTGTGAAGGTAACCTCAGCTGAGGGCAGGGCTTTGGCCTGTTTTGAAAAATGTGTCAAACCCACTCCCTGCCCCAGGATGCAGAAATGTTAACATTTGGCTGTGTTTGCTGCAGATCTTCACACACACACACACACACACACACACACACACACACACACACACAGATATGGGGAACTTCAGCTGGATCTGTAACGTTCCGTGTTCTCTCCCAGAGGCACGCCTGATAGGAGTGTGACACCTCTCCAGTCGGTGATTTCCTGCTCCTCCCGTGAGCATGTGTACTCCTAAACCGTGCAGAGCGCATGCTAAGTGACTTAGTGACGAGTGACTGGGTCTCTGCTGCCCCTTCATCTTCTGCTTCTCGGCCTTGGTCTTTTGTAGCTGTTTAATGAAGTGCAGGAGAAGGCCATCGAGGAGCAAATGGTGGCAGTGAAGGCCGTGGTTATGGAGCCCACGATGAAGACGCTGAGTGACGACCTGGTAGGAACACCGAACATCTGCCCCCTCCCCTGTAGGAAGAGTCCCCGGCGCTAGTGTTCTGGGGGTGTGGGGAGCGCGCTCCCCGAGTCTCCCTGCCCCTCGCGTGCACACCCTGTCCTTGCCAAGGCCCCCAGCTGAGTGCGTGTGCGAGCTGGCAGTCCGGCAGCTGCTGTTGTGAACTACTTGTTTGATCTTATAGGTTTTCAGAAGGGACGTTTTATATTCATACACACTTTAGTAAGAGCTGCCTCTAACGCTGTGGGGGGAAACGTGCAGAAGGAGAGGCCTGTTGGTCGTCGTGGTCACGTTCTGCCCCCTGGCCTTTCCCTGGGATTTGTCCCCTGCCTGACTCTGACCTACTCTCTCTATGGGACTTCGACCACAGGATGAAGCAGCAAAGGAGTTCCAGGAGAAACACAAGAAAGAAGTGGGGAAGCTGAAGGACCTGGACCTCGCTCAGTAAGGCGCCTCGTGGGAAGCACGGAGCCTCTGCTGGTTGCTTCTAATTCGCTTCCTGGGTGCCCTGGAAGCTGTGTTTCATGGGATCATTTTTAGAAGCACTAGCAGCTAAAAACCTCCTAATTGACTAATTGCATAATTTTGAAGGCTTTGTTTTCCCCAGATGAGCTCTGCCACTTTGTAAGTCATGCCTTGCGGGTCATGCTCCTGAGATCCCTTGGGTCCCATGTCATGCCCCGGGCCCCCAGGGAAGGGGGATGCTGATCCATGAGCATCCACTTTCAGTGGCCGCTTTTTAATATTTGGCTTTTGATGTGAATTTGTTTGAAGAAAGGATCCTACTGCCAACGAACCAACAAAACCCCTTGTTCTAGAACCCTCCATGCCCTGGAGATTGCAGTCCTCTTTGAGCTGCAGCTATAATGGTGGTACCCGCCCGGTAGGTGGATGTGAATAACCGCTCCAGACTTGGTGGCCTCTGAGCCTCGTTGACCTGTAGTCCCGTTGCTGGGTCATCAGTGGTGGTGGTTGTTGGATGTGAGGTGGAGGCGGCCAGGAGGTCCGTGGGCAAAGTATTGAGCTCTGCCCACAGCTTTGCAGCATCAAAGCCTTGACTTGTCAGGACTGCTAGATCCCAGAGAGGTGGGGCGAGGTGGGGCAGACAGGGCCCAGTCCAAGGGCGTGTGGGCTGTGGAGGTGGCGGTGAGCAAGGAGATGCTGGGGGTGACAGGCTCCTCTGGTGGGCGGTTGCTGAGAGTCAGGTGGGAGAAGTCGGGCAGCTGCCTTCTGTGCGGATCGACTCCTGCTAGCAGGCCCGACCGTGCTTGTTCCGGTGAAGTTCCTGTCCCCTGGAGCTCAGCTGCACGCCTGTCCCCTGCTCTCTGCTGTTCAAACGCTGGTGCAGCTCAGCCTGGCTTACGTGGTAGGACGTGTGTGATGAAAACGTTGTCACTCTCTTACTTTCTTTTAAGCGGCCTTCTCTTCTTTTGAGCAGGCTTTGATATTTCCTTTTATTTTTTAGATACATAATCCGTGGGGACGATGAAGAATGGAATGAAGTTTTGAACAAAGCCGGGCACAATGCCTCAGTTGTCAGCCTGAAAAGGTGAGGGACTGGCATACATCAGGCAGGGGAGGCATTCTGGCCTGTCTGCTTCGCTGGTAACTTTCACTAGGAAATAGGAGGTTGGAGCAAAAACTTTGAGGAAAGTCACTATTCTTTCCTTTGAGGGATGCTATTTTTGTATCATAGCTCCCACTGATCAGGCAGGGCCATTGCTTAGGCCTGGATCTCTGCATCCCTCGTATTCTCAGACATGCCAGGGAGACAGGCTTGAGAACAGCCCTGGAGTTGCTGCTAACTGAGCACTTCCTGGGGGCTTTAATGCAGCATCCCCTTCATGCTCAAAACAGAGGTGGCTTTTTTCTTACATCACTGCTTTATTTATTTATTTTTATTGACGTATGATTGATCTATAATGTGTTAATTACTGCTGTACAGCAAAGTGACTCAGTTATACATATTTATACATTCTTTTTCATATTCTTTCCTAATACGGTTTATCACGGGACCTTGTTGTTCATCCATTCTGTATGTAACGGTTTGCATCTGCTAATCACAAACTCCCAATCCATTCCTCTCCCACCCACCTCCCCCTTGGCAACCCCCAGTCTGTTCTCTATCTCTGAGATTCTTTTTCTGTTTTTTTTGTTTTTTTTTTCAGGCTTATTAAGCTTGACCTCTCTAAACTCACCCTTGCACTCTACCCCCTCACACCTGGTTATTATTTTGCTTTTTTAAGAGGGTTTTATGTGTGTTATACACATATATAGTTCAATTCGTGTATGTCTTTTTTGAAACTTTCCTTGATAAAACACACAGCTTCTTCGTTATTTGTGCTTCTTTAAATTGCTGTGGCCCTGTCTTTTTCCCAGATTTGCTCTATTGATCTCTCTTTTTTGTTTCCCCCTTAATATTTATTTATTTATTTATTCATTTTGGCTGTGCTGGGTCTTAGTTGCGGCATGCGGGATCTTCCTTGCAGCATGCAAGATCTTTTAGTTGCGGCATACGGACCTCTTAGTTGTGGCATGCAGGACTCTTAGTGTGGCACACACGCCAGATCTAGTTCCCTGGCCAGGGATCGAACCCGGGCCCCCTACGTCGGGGGTGTGGAGTCCTACCCACTGGACCACCAGGGAAGTCCCTGTTTCTGTTTCATAGATAGGTTCAATTTGTGTCATTTTTAGATTCCACACATAAGTGGTATCATACAGTATTTGTCTTTCTCTTTCTGACTTATTTCACTTAGTATGATAAACTCTAGTTGCATCCATGTTGCTGCAAATGGCATTATTTTGTTCTTTTTTACAGCTGAGTAGTATCCCATTGTATATCTGTACCACATCTTCTTTATCCATTCCTCTGTTGATGGACATGTAGGTTGTTTCCATGTCTTGGCTATTGTGAATAGTGCTGCTGTGAACATAAGGGTGCATGTACTTTTTGAATTATAGTTTTGTCTGGATATATGCCCAGGAGTGGGATTGCTGGATCATATGGTAATTCTATTTTTAGTTTTCTGAGGAACCTCCATACTGTTTTTCACAGTGGCTTCACCAACTTACATTCCCACCAGCAGTGTAGGAAGGTTCCCTTTTCTCCACACCCTCTCCAGCATTTGTTATTTGTAGACTTTTTAATGATGGCCATTCTGACCCATGTGAGATGGTACCTCATTGTAGTTTTGATTTGCATTTCTCTGATAATTAGCAATGATGAGCATCTTTTCACGTGCCTATTGGCCATCTGTATGTCTTTGGAGAAATGTCTCTTCAGGTCTTCTATCCATTTTTCGATTGGGTTGTTTTTTTTGTTTTTAAGTTGTACGAGCTGTTTGTATAATTTGGAAATTAAGCCCTTGTCCATCGCATCATTTGCAGATGTTTTCTCCCATTCTGTAGGTTGTCTTTTCATTTTGTTTATGGTTTCCTTTGCTGTGCAAAAGCTCGTAAGTTTGATTAGGTCCCATTTGTTATTTTTCTTTTTATTTCTTTCCATTGCCTTGGGAGCCTGACCTAAGAAAACGTTGGTATGATTTATGTCAGAGAATGTTTTGCCAATATTCTCTTCTAGGAGTTTTATGGGTATATCACTGCTTTAAAGATGAAGTAACCAAGGCTCTCAGGTGTTAAGTGACTTCCCAAGAAGCATATAGCTAGTAAGAGGCAGAGCCAGAATCAGGATGAGGTTTGTCCATTGCAAAGCCCAGAGTTTTACCTGTTATACTCTCCTTCCTCTAAGCCAGTGGTTCTCAAAGTTTTGGATCTCAGAGTTCCTTTATATCATAAAAATTATTGCGGACCCCAAAGGGCTTTTGTGCATGTGGGTTTTATCTATCAATATTTCCCATTTTTTAGAGACACAGATGTAGAGAACAAACGTGTGGACACCAAGGGGGGAAAGTGGAGGTGGGGGGAGGTGGTGGTGGTGGGATGAACTGGGAGATCGGGATTGACATGTATACACTAATATGTGTGAAATAGATAACTAATAAGAACCTGCTGTATAAAAAAATAAAATTAAATTTAAAAAAATTTCCCATTTTAGAAATGAAAAACTGAGAAATTTTAAAAAATGTTTATTCAGAATTAACAGTCATGGACTCTACGGGTTTTTTGTTTTTAAAAATACCTTTTTCATAAAAATTTTAGTGAGAAGAGTGGCATTGTTTTACATTTACATTTTTGCGAATCTTTTTAATATCTGGCATACTAGAAAGCAACTGGATTCTCCTGTCTGTTTCTGCATTCAATCTGTTGTGCTATCACACATCTTGTAGCCTCTGGAAAACAAAACAATTGGGAGAGAATGAAAGTGGAAGAGGCAAATAATGTATTAGGATTATTATGAAAATAGTTTTGACTTTGGGGCCCACCAGGAGGGGTCCTGGGGGACTCCAGGACTCCCTGGACTACTCTTTGAAAACCTTCGCCCTCAGCTGCTTCTCTGCAGAGCGGTGTGTTTGTAGATGACAGTGGTTCCGTGGGGCAGCACCTTCACTGGAGTTTCCCTTGGGAAGATAGTGAGGCCTCCCCTGTCCTGGGCCTCTGGAGATGAGGCTTCCACAGCTGGTTTGGGGGTTTGTGGGGGTGGTGAGTTCTTGGCATTGCCATAAACAGGGTCCCCTGAAGAGTTTATTTGGAAAGAGGAAATCTTGTGACTCTAGGAGCCATAGTTCCCAGAAATCAGATATTCTCTTCTGCTGTCTCCATGAATCACTGTGCTACCTGGAAGATTCCAGCATCGGTGCTAGCCTCATTTTCCTGATGGTCTCTGATGTGGCACAAAAGCCCGCTGTCAGTGTGTCCTGATTTCTGGTTTGGACAATACGGCAGATGCGGCCCAGGGCCCGTGATGGCCGCGTAGTGAGTGTGGCGGCTTTGAACAAGGCCGGCTCTGGGCCTGGTGTGGAGACGGCTTGCTTCAGTGCTCCGCAGAGCTCGGTCTCTCCCGCTGTTGGTCTGGCTGTCACTGCCCCGAGGAGCCATCTGCATTACCCAGTCTGTGTGGCCATTCATGCGCTTGAGGGGTCTGGGGAAACGTGAAAGCTTGCACTTTTGGAGGTAAAAATGCTGATAACTGTCGTTCCGAATTCTTTGAGGCCTTTCTTCTGTCTTCTGAGCAGTCACTTCATTCAGGTGATGTTAGGTCTCAGGACAGAATTGCTCACCCTCCCCTTATAGGGAGGTGTTTGTTTCCAGGGCAGAATGACACTGGAGAGAATCCTTAACCTATAAGGGGAAAGGAAGGTGGCCATTTGCTGAGCTAGTCTCATGTTAATCTATCTGTGAGGAACCTGCCGGCCAGCTGAAATGTGTACCCGAGTTACTATTCCTTTGGGTTTTCTTCTCATTTAGGAAAAATAAAATAACACATCAAAAAGTATTGTATGGTTTTCCTGGGAGTTTCGTGCTTTGTATTAGGGACTATCCTCAGAGTCTTTGGGATAATATGTCTGGTTTCCAGCGTAATCCTTAGTGGTAAGTGGTGGGAAGGAATTTTCCTTATAACGCCTTAGATTTTCCTTAAAGTCTTGGGAGGGGGAAACGTACAAATTTCAGGAGTTAAGGCGTAGATTTGTTTCTCCACAGACTGAGAGCTTGGTCAGGGCAGGAGCTGGGTTGGTGTGGTGTACCCCCAGACCCCAGCACAATGCCCTGTAGGCCTGCGGAGGACATTGCTGTGTGACTGCACGTTCTTACATCACGTTTCAGATGGCGGAAACCCTTTTTCAGACAAAGCAAAGCAAGCTTAAAGCAAAGCAGTCTGAAAGGTTACAGATCCAGGCATGCTTCATTCTTTCTCTTTCTACTCCTGTTTTTTCTTCTCCAGTGACAAGAAAAGGAAGTTGGAAGCCAAACCAGAACCCAAACAGAACAAAAAGTTGAAGAAAAACAGAGATGTGAAGAACAAAAAAGATACAAAACTGAAGTGGAAGAAATAGTGGAGAGTAACTTGGGTGTCGGTGGCTGACTCGTAAGGAGATACCCTGACTTTCTGAACTGTCTCTGGCTGGACTGAGTGGCAGCTGACTAGACTATTAAAAGCAGTCGCTTCTGAATGGGTCTGCTTAGAACTCGATGGTTGGCAAACCTCCGGCACCGTCCCTCCTCCCCCCAGTCCAGGCCTGCCTTTCCCATTCGTTCATATTTTGCTTTGGGCCCAGGTTTTTCGGTTCCTTCTCGCACGTGTAGAAGCCACGCTGGCTCTTGTCCCTTCTCGGGCGTCAAGTACACGGTCTTCTGGGGATGTTCAGGAGGCTGCTGGGGGAGCACCGGGGCCTCTTGTTATGAACTTGTCCAAACTCCCTGGGGCCTGGAGCCGCAGAGGCTCTAGTGCAGCCAGGACTGGCATCCTGGGACCCACACTGCCGTGTGCCGTTCCTCTCCTGGCCCTGGCAGTGGCCCAGAAAAGCCTGAGTTCTTAGGATAGGAAGGATATGACATCTGAGTCCCCAGTACCTGTTATTTCATCCATTTGGGAAAAAATGTTGGGAAAGACCCTTTTGCTGGCAGGGGTGAGGGGGTTAGAGAATCTATTTTTAATAAATTACATCCTAGAAAGATCAGCTGCCTGTGTGCTCGTCAACTGAACGTAGGTGGAAGTTGCACTTTGCTCATTTCTTTTGGTGGATCTTGGCTGTCGGTACACTTGGGAGGGTGCTGGCATCAAGGCCGAGGGTGGGCAGCGTGGCCAGGGCTTACTGACCCAGGAGCCCATGGGAGGAGTGGCTGTGCTGACCGGTGCTCGCTGTGGTGGTTCCGAGGGACCTGGGATGGCACCTGGAGGCCAGCTAGCTGGGCCTCGTCTGCCTAGCTCCTGTCAGGTCGCTTGGTCCTCTCCACAGAAATTATGTGGTGGCTTCATGTGTATTTTGGAATGTTTGATGGTGTCTGCTTTCCAGTCCCGAATCTGATACCATTGTTATTGAAACCTGGACCCTGCATCCCCAACCAGGGATCGAACCAGGGCCCCCTGCAGTGGAAGTGTAGAGTCCTCGCCACTGGACGGCCAGGGAATTTCCCCTCTGCTGGTGCTATAGGATTGTTCCTCATCCACGTCACCAGGTGCAAGGAGAGCTCAGAGTGGAAGTCAGTTCCGTCGTGCTCTGGTTCTGATCCGCCTTTCTCCCCGCCTCCGCATGTGGGTTAATGGTGATCCTTCGGAGCTCGCTGACCGTGTCGGATTTCAGCTTCTGTATTTTTCCTTATTTTAAAAAAACTCATGTGGTGGCCTTGGTTACTGATCTTCCTTGGTTTTTCATAGACTTTTAAAAGGACTGGGCCTCTGTGAGTCCAAACAGATCCTTTCCTCAGCCCTGATAGGTAATCTGGTTCCTAGAAGTCTGGCGTGTGGACGGGGAAGGAAAGGGAGCTTCTGGACCAAAGAGGGTTAAATGTGCACCTCCCAGGACAGATGGCCACGGGGAGACAAGCAGATTCTGACTGCGTACCTGGGACCACTGTGCCTTGTCCCTGTAGGTGTAGGGCCTTTTGTCTCCTGGAGCTGCAGACCCCCTATTAAGTCTGAAGGAAAGTTTCATGAGATGAAAAAATTTTTTGATCCATTTTTCTCAGGTGAGTGCCTGAGCCTGCCTTTCAAAGACGATTTTCTTAAGGAGAGAGGCTAAAAAGCAGAGTCACAGCCCCAAATGGTCTGAGCTGAATGGCATCTTAAACCTCTCCAGCCACGTCGTCCCACAGGTGCAGGACCCAGATCGGCCGAGCCCTTGCTTGGCCCCTCTAGCCCCAAAGCCCGTCCTCTGATCTGCTCTGGGGAGCCTTCCTGGCCTTGACACTGGCTCTGCCTGGCCCTTGCTGTGACCTGGGGCACACCTCGTAACCCAGGTCCACATCTTTGTAAACCGCAGGTGGTCATGACAGCGCCTCCCTCACGGGGCTGCCGCGAGGAGCTGAGAACAGTGCCTGGCGTGCAGCAGGCACTCACCAAGCCTCTCTGGGTTCTGTGGCATGTGCCAGTGTAACCCGGGGAGCTGCTGCATTACCCACGAGCGCTAAGAGGGGCTGAATGAGGACTGGCTGGCTTTGTTGTAAACCACAGGCTGTGCTCGAAGAGGCCCACCAGGGCAGCTAGGAGCGTGCGCTTTGTAGTCAGACCAGTGCAGCTCTGTGTTCTCTGACAAGCCTCTTGACTGACAGCCTTTCCCTTTGCGCATGAAAAGGAAGTGAGCATTTCGCCTACTCTATAGTCTTGGCCTTTTTATGTGCAAAGCGTGTGTTCCTAAACAGGTCTCTGCACTTGGTGGTTGTGATCTTGGGTTCTCCTCCAAACCTGAAAAAGCACGCCTCCCCCAGACCTCACCATCTGGCCTCCAGACAGAGTGACATCTGTAAAGCTCGCTGTCTCAGGAAATCTCACTTGCAAAATGAATTCAGATAGGCTGCCTATGAATGCTGTCACCAGCCTGGGGAAGGGGCTGAAGAAGCCTGAACAAAGAAGAGTCCTCAATGGTCTCCACCCCCCGCCCCCCCCACCGAGCTGGGAGGGGGGCCAGTACTGGCCGGCTTCAGCGCTTCCAGTGCTCGTCTGTCCCCCACAGTCCCAGAGGACTCCGGGGTGACCAGGAGATGACACAAAGGGGGCTGTTGAGGCTGGGGGAGGGGAGGAAATCGGTGACCGTCACCTTGGACAAATGTAGACTCATTATCAGAGGCCATTACACCAGCCGCAGGTCCGAAGGCCTGGAGGGGGCGGGGTTGGCATCCCCAGGGCCTGAATAGGCAGTTCAGACTCCAGACGGCTGCCCTCCACTCTGTAAACAACTGGTGAAAGTTGAAAGGGGGTGTGGATTCTGCAGAAGGGTGGGGCGGCAGGAAAGGGAGATGCTGAAGCTTTTCTTGCGTTGCTTGCAGTGGTTCTGCTGAGGAGAAAGCTGTGATAATCCCGGCAACTGGATGCTATCGGGCAACCGGCAGGAGCAGAAAGGAAAGGGAAGTATGGGGAGGAGGAAAGCAGGGGGCCGGACGCTGCTGAGGAGGGCACGCTCGGTGTCAGCCTTGGTGGCCCGGGCTGGACTGGGGCTCCCTCGCCTCTGGATGGGTTTCCTGGGGAGATTCCGGCTGAGTTAGCCCAGCTTCTCACTGCCTGCGGGGCAGCTAGAATAGAACGAAGTCCCCCTTGCTTTTCAGGGACTCCTGCTAAGGAGAAGTTCACTGTCTTCTTCCCGGCCTGCCTTTGGCTGCTGACAGCCTGAAGCAGGCAGCGGACGAGAGATGCCCCCATGCTCCGGAGCAGTGGCCCGACGAGGAGGCCTGGCCGCCGGGGCAAGTAAGGTGACCAGACACACCCCCATTTCCATTCTAGTCCTCCTGGCCCCTTGGAGAATGTCCGATTTTTTTTTCTAATTATTTAAGTGCTTGCTTTAGAGCGTGTTTCTGCTACACGCAGGCTCAAAACGGCCCCACCCCTCCCTTATCTCACCTTCCCTTCAACCGTCTGCCCCCCAAAAAGAGAAAATATGGCTGAGCTCCCATCTAGAGCCAGGTGCTGACTAGATCTTGCCTCTTAGGCTGCGTGCTTGACTGAGGCACGTCCTGCAGGGCTGGGGGACTTGTGGGGAGGGTGGACACGGACCTCCGTGGGGGATCCCCTGCAGGTGGCGAGTGCTGGGGAGGGACCACCCCCCAAGCTCCCTCAGGGGCCTCGGACCAGGAGGATGGTGCCGAGGGGTGCGCCTCCTCCCCAAGGCCCCCAGAGGGCGCCATGGTCCGTGCTGAGCCCTCTCCCCACGGAGGCCAGGGCCCCAGGCTGCCCTGCCTGGGCTCCACCAAGCAAAGCCCACAGCAGGCCTTTCCCGGGACTGACCCCGTGCGGTCTTCACGTTGTCCCCCAGCTCCCGAGTCCTGGCCTGTCGGTCACCGAACCACAGCCACTCCAGTGTTCCCAGCGGCCTTAGGAATTTCTCTGCCTGCTTCAGGCAGGAAACATTTTTCAAAGCCTTTATTTCTGCCTGGACTTCGCACCTAAAACAAACTACAGCCGACCCCAGAAAACCCTCGGGCCTGAGTCACCGGCTTCCGGTCCTCCCTGCATTAACAGGTGACACAGCCAGCTTGGGCTCAGCAGGGCCTGAAGGCAGCAGCCACCAAAGGGCGGGGGCCCCTCCTCAGGCAACCCTCTTCCTGTGCTGGGCCACACAGATTTTGACTGTGCGAGGGAGGGTTTGCAAACAACTATCCCAGTAGCCCCTGCATCAGGGGTGTGGGGAACCTGGGCTCAGGCAAAGCAGGAAAGCCCCTGGCGGCTATCTTTCTAAACACTTTTAAGTATAGTTGATTTACAATGTTAATTTCTGCTCTACAGCAAAGTGATTCAGTTTTATATACATATATACATACATACGTACATATATATATATATATATATATATATATATATATATATATATATGCCCTTTTTTGTATTTTCCATTATGGTTTATCATAGGATATTGAATCTAGTTCCTGTGCTATACAGTAGGACCTAGTTGTTGATGCCTTCTGTATATAATGCTTTGTGTCTGCTAATCCCAAACTCCCAGTCTACCCCTCCCCCACCACCCTCCCCCTTGGCAACCACAGGTCTGTGCTCTGTCTGTGAGTCTGTTTCTGTTTCATAGATATGCTCATTTGTGTCGTATTTTAGATTCCACATATAAGTGATATCATATGGTATTTGTCCTTCTCTGTCTGACTTCACTTAGTACGATAATCTCTAGGTCCATCCATGTTGCTGAGTTCTTTTTCATGGCTGAGCAATATTCCATTGTATGTATGTTCCACATGTTCTTTATCCATCTGTCAATGGACATTTAGGTTGTTTCCATGTCTTAGCTATTGTAAATAGTGCTGCTGTGAACATGGGGGGTGCATGTATCTTTTTGAATTATAGTTTTGTTTGGATATATACCCAGGAATGGGATTGCTGGGTCGTATGGCAACTCTATTTTTAGTTTTTGAGGAACCTCCATACTGTTCTCCATAGTGACTGCACCAATTTACATTCCCACCAACAGTGTAGGAGGGTTCCCTTTTCTCCACACCCTCTGCAGCATTTATTATTTGTGGACTTTTTGACGATGGCCATTCTGACCGGGGTGAGGTGGTACCTCATTGTAGTTTTGATTTGCATTTCTCTAATAATTAGCATCTTTTCATGTGCCTATTGGCCATTTGTATGTCTTCTTTGGAGAAATGTCTCTTCATGTCTTCTGCCCATTTTTCGACTGGGTTGTTTGTTTGTTTTTTGATATTGAGCTGTATGAGCTGTTTGTATATTTTGGAAATTAAGCCCTTGTTGGTCACATCATTTGTGAATATTTTCTCCCAGTCTGTAGGTTGTTTGTTTCATCGATGGTTTCCTTTGCTTTGCAAAAGCTTATTAAGTTTGATTAGGTCCCATTTGTTTATTTTTGCTTTTATTTCTGTTGCCTTGGGAGACTGACCTAAGAAAACATTGGTATGATTTATGTCAGAGAATGTTTTGCCTATGTTCTCTTTTAAGAGTTGTATGGTATCATGTCTTATATTTAACTCTTTAAGCCATTTTGAGTTTATTTTTGGGTATGGTGTGAGGGTGTGTTCTAACTTCATTGATTTGCATGCGCCTGTCCAGCTTTCCCAACACCACTTGCTGAAGAGATTGTCCTTTTTCCATTGTATATTCCTGCCTCCTTTGTTGAAGATTAATTGACCATAGGTGAGTGGGTTTATTTCTGGGCTGTCTGTTCTGTTGCACTGATCCATATGTCTGTTTCTGTGCCAATACCGTGTTGTTTTAATTACTGTAGCTTTGTAGTATTGTCTGAAGTCTGGGAGGGTTAGGCCTCCAGCTTTGTTCTTTTTCCTCAGGATGGCTTTGGCAATTCTGGGTCTTTTGTGGTTCCATGTAAATTTTAGGATTGTTTGTTCCAGTTCTGTGAAGAATCTGACAGCTGTCTCATTCCTGGCATTGTGTCCCCGTCCTTCCAGTCCAGCTCAGTGGCACGTAAGTGCTCAACGAATGGGAACACACCTACCCCGTTGGACAGAACAGGAAAACTAAGGCCCAGCGAGGGCTGGACTGAGGCTGAGGTACCAAGTGGGGTAGGGCAGGGGTTGGCAGGTGGTCACAGCACAGCTTCCAGCAGGGGTTCTTTCCCTCTGAGACATGGGTGCCCCAGGTAACCAGGGAATCAGCTCTGGGTTCTCTTCCTGGTCCTAAATGGGCTCCTCCCCAGCTCTGAACTTTGGATAACCCTCTGTCAGGAGCCATGAGGCCAAGGTCACTGTTAACAAGTGTTTATTGTTAATAAAACCATAGTACATTTACAATAAGTGACAACATTAATGTATAGTTACAGTATTGTACAATATTACAGCAATAAAATAACGCCTATTCCTTTGTACATCCAGCTCAAGCAGCTAGTTGAAAATATTTTCCAGGGTTGCAAGCCCCCAGGGGTTTTTCAAGGTGACCGAAGTGACACCTCCTAAAGTGCCTGGGGCTTCTGGTGAATAAATAGTTTCTAAGGTACGGCCAGACAGCTGAAGGCGACATCCAGCACAAGCTGTCCAGAAGGTTCCCCCCAGTGTCTGGCCCATAAATACGACAAGGGTCTAGGCCCAGCGCTGTGTCTCCACCCCAGGAGAGCCTGGAGCCTAGAGAATGTCAGCGGCAGGTAGTGGGGAAGAAGTAGAAGGGCCTCCTCTCCCAGTCCTTGCCTTCCACCCATGCCCCGTCCTTTAATTCCCCAAGACCCGCAGTTCCCAATGGGAAGTGTGGGCCCTGCTCTCCAATCCAAATTAAAGGACTTTTTCACTGGAGAAACTGGACCAGGGGGGCCGTTCAGGGCTCTGCCTCCGGAGCCCACAGAGGCAGCCTAATTCTAGGCTTGGGATTTCAGCATCGACCCTGAAAACAGCAGCAGCAACAAAAGCTGAGGCCACCAGGCTCCTCCACTGTACCCCATGCCACTCTTGGCTCAGACCAAAAGCTTTAAAGGCATTCAGGGGAACTAACTGCCTTCTACCACTCACTGAGCAGGATGGTGATTCCCCCCGCACCCCGTCCCCCCAGAGGAGGGCCTCTGTGAGGCCAGACACCAAGAGAATGGACTGAAAATGGACTCAAAGTGACCCTCTGTGCACGATCCCTGGCCCCCTGGAGGCCCACATCAAGTCTTTCAAAGGCACAGCCCTGAATAAGTTCGGGGTTTGGGCAGTATTTCTGACGTGACACTGAGGGAAAATACCAAGTTTTGACTGAAATGGCCCGGGGCCCAAACAGAACATACATTCTGTACATTCATAGGGATGCCCACACCCCCGAAAAGCCCCAGTTAGGACAGTCTGAGCTGCCTGAGGCCCCGGGGGGAGGGCACAATCTGAAGCTGTGTTGAGCAGAGCTGAATCAGCATCACATGAGGGTGCGTGCGTTGCGGCCCTCAAGGTGTGAGCGGTAGGTGTCGGGGAGGGGTTGGGGGAAGGGCCACCTTTTGGCCACACCTGCCTTTGGCCCATCACTGGTTGAGCCAGTGGTTAGCTCTGGTCCTGCCCAGGTCTGGCTCCAAGAGGGCCTGTAACCAGCCTCCACCCAGCAGGGCCCCAGCGTGTCCACAGGCCCTGGCTACGTGCTGGCCCAGACACCCCGGGAAGCACTTGGTCCCGGCCCTTCCCACCCGCTAGGATGCCTGGCGACAGAGCCCGGCCCAGAGCCAGCCATCCCCCAACCTCACACCCGTGAGGTGACGTAGAGAGAGTGCACGCGCTCGGCCAGGGTGCTCTGCAGGTCCTGCAGTGGGTCCAGGCCCTGCACTTTGCTGCTGCGGCCGTAGATGAGCTGCCGGAAGGAGTCCTGCTCGAGCAGGGCCTTCATGTGCTTGAGGAAGAAGCCCTCGCAGAACAGGGCCAGTTCGGGGGCGCTGTGGATCTGTGGGGCAGGGAGAGGGAAGGGGGTGAGGCCCACTGCGTCAGCACAGCCCTGCCTGAAACCTCCCCCTACCCTCACCTCCAAATAGTACCCGTGGGTTAAGGCCCAGCTTCAAGCCTCAACCTGGGGGAGGCATGTCCTATCTCGGGGTGACTGGCCCCTTATCTGAATTCCTTCCATAAGCCTCTCCTTGGGGTTAGACTGATCGGGGTTCAAATCCCAGCTGTGCCACCAGGAACATCCCTGAAATCTTGTTCTTGGCCTAGGTCCCGCTGGTGACGGCCTGCTGAATGCCAGTCATCCCTATTGGATTGGCAGCTCCCTCACTAAGGGCAGGGACTGCCCACTGTGGGATGTCCGGCACAAGGCCCAGCACACGAGTGTTCACCTGGTAAATGCTCAGTAACTATTTTAGGTCAACAAATATGGAGTGCCCGCTCTGGGCCAGGTGCTGGGCGCAGGCCTCGAGGCCCGGGTCTGCGATGCTGTCTCAGAGCTGATGTTCCAGTTCAGGAAGACAGGGAAGCCAAGGAACCAACCAGGCCAGGAAACCACAGAGTGTGGTCAGTGCTGTGAGGAAGTGAGAGTGGGTGAAGGGGCAGAGAGGTGTGTGACTCGGGGGAGGCCTGGGGAAGTCAACAGGGCTTGGGAAGAGCTTCACCAGAGGAGGGGACAGAGATCGCAGGAGTTCTGGGGTGGGAATGAGTTGAGAAGGAGACGTGGGCCGCGTGGCTGGGTGAAGGCAGAGGGGAGGCATCGGAAGGGGAGATGTGGACAGGGTCCTGGGGCCCTCGTAATGGGCGACAGATAAGGGCTGGATTTTATTCAGTTTGCAGTGGAAAACCTTTGGAGGGTTTAAGTAGGGGAGTGATACGGTCTTTATACTTTTCCAAGAGTCTTGTGGATTGCAGGGTGAAAGCCAGGAAGTGTGGAGGCCAGGGCAGCAATTGCCCAAGAGAGGGGGCAATGGTGATGGAGGGAAGGGGAGGGACTGCTGATGTGTTTCAGGAGTGTTTCTAGGTGTGGCAGATGACCATGGCGTTTGCTGAGAGGAGGAAGACTAAGGAGGACCGTGCTGGGGGGAAAATCAAGTAGTGCCTGGGGAACTGATTTGACTCAGGCTCAGCTCCTTGCCCCAGGTCTCACAGCCTGGCGCGGCACGGCTGGGATGGGAACTGGGATCCAGCCGGCTCATGGCTCAGCTCCCAAGCTGCTATGCTGCCCCACTGGGCGGCAGTGACGCCAGGCTGCAGAGGGACTTACAGTGCCCTTCAAAGCTGCCTGGCCACCTGCATTTTCCAGCCAGGCCACAGTGGAGCAGAGAGTGTGTTGGGAGGCAGCTGGCGGGCATCAGGGGTCCTCACCTTGGCATACTTGTAGGTGTTCACGGCGCTCTCCACGCTCAGGGTCTGGGAGCACAGGATCTCGCAGTGCCGCTGCAGGGCGTCCAGCTGGAACAAGCTGGCAGCTGACAGCAGCTGGCAGGAGGCAAAGGAGGCCGTGGGTGTGTGTGGCCAGGTCTGCGGCCCAGGCATCATGGAACAGACAGCTGCTTTGTGCTGTGTGCTCTGCTTCCTCCCGACCTCCAGGGCCCTCCCCCACTGCCAGTCAAGTCTGACGGCCTAGATTCATTTCTACTCTAGGCTATCTGCGTATTGGCTGGGACACCTTGGGAGGCACCGGATGGGTGACAGACGCTGGTTGGGATTTCTGACGTCGGGAGGCCTTCAGCTATAAGCTGCCTGCTCATCTACGTGACCTTGTAGCCGGGTGCCCGGCCAGCAGTGGGTCTGTTCTCTGAGCAGTGACCTGGTGAGGGGAAGGCCTCACTGCCTTGTGATCCTCCTGGGCCTTCCATCCTCAGGGGTGGCCCTTTCTAACCCCGAGGTGTGGCCCAGGAGGCCGGGCTCCGTGGGTGCACAATTTCCCACACTCTCCTGGAACGGCGCTTCCTGTCGCCAGAAGAGCAAGGACCAGCAGGGAACCAGGAGGTCCTTGCAGAGGCCACCTGCCTTTCCTCCTCATCTCTCCAAGTGCTGTGTTTCTGAGAGCGGGGTTGAGACCTGGAAGATGTCGCAGGCGGGGGACACAGGCACGGCGGGACTGGGGGCCAGGCTCACGGCCTCCCTGCTCCTCCCCCTGGGGCCGGGCAGACCGGCCAGGTCCTCACCTCCAGGATGTCGCCGGTGGGGATGTCCATGGATTCTGTTCCCCCGTAGTACAGATACTGCATCATCATCTGTAGGGAGGAGAGGCCCCGTGTGAGCGCCAGATGGACCCACAGCACCGAAGTCCTCACCCGGCACCCCCAGAGTGCCACTCCAGCCGCTGCCGGCCTCGTGGTGCCCCCTGACCTCTGTGTGCTGACGTCTGCACCTCCCCCGACTCTCGTCAGACATTTTTGTGTTTTCGCTGGAATGCGTGTGGCAAGCTTCCTTCCACGGAGTGGTTTCACTTCAATCCTCACGACAGCCCTGTGAGCCCAGGAGGGCAGATACTACTCACAGCTGGGGAAACTGAGGCCAGGGAGGGGGGCTGAGCCCCCCTCCCCAGAACCCTTCCAGCTCACCAGGCACCACGCCGCTCGTTTCTCCTCTTACTGAAATTCTAAATATGGGGTTGGGAGAGGG
Organism: Balaenoptera acutorostrata; assembly: GCF_949987535.1. NCBI lineage: Eukaryota > Metazoa > Chordata > Mammalia > Artiodactyla > Balaenopteridae > Balaenoptera > Balaenoptera acutorostrata. The sequence goes on along the minus strand of NC_080072.1, from coordinate 25,761,307 downwards.
GGAGGTGGGGCTCTGAGGGGGCAACTGTCTGACGGGCCACCCTCAGGATCCCAACTCCTGACCTCCCTGTCTGCGCTAGGCCTCCACGTGGAGGTGACAGCCAGATCCCGACTCCCTCCTGGAAAGTAAGGTGCAGAGCTGGGACAGGGATCTGGTCCAGAGGTCACCTTGCTGACCAGCCCAGGACCTTCAGGATTCTTGGGAGCACAGGGCCCTGGGACACCACATGAGGTGGCCTGCGGGGAGGGAGGCTACATTTAGTTCCGCTGAGGTCTGAGTTACAAGCTCTGCCATCACGCTGGAGACTGGGGAGTCTCCCAGTTGGAAAAAGAAAAATGATTCCCCCTGGTTGGCTGAAGAAACAGCCCCAGCAAGGAGCTGGCAAGTGTGTAAGTAAACACGGCCCCAGCCAGCACAGTCAGGCTCTGTTAGGACTGGCCCCCAGGCTGGAAGCGGCACCAGAGGAAAGGAGCCCAACCTGGGGGAGGGGGGGAGTGGGGAGGGCCCGCCAGCCTCACCCAGGCCCAAGGCCTGTCCAGGAGACATCAGTCTCTCCCCCTCAGAGGAGCGGGGGCCCCCAAAGGCCTTCCCCAGCCCCTGCTGGAGCTCACGTGGCGATCCTACAGTTAGACATATGTGTCCATGTGTCCCACGGCTCCAGGTGGTACCTCAGGTGGGCCCACGCCTGCCTTCCTCTGCCATCCCCATGCTGGGAGTTGAGTGGGTGCTGAGCACAGCACCAGCAGGACAGCGCGGAATGCCCAGGGCTGGGAGTGGGGGAGGTCAGATCTGCAGGGATTCTTTGCTAAGGGATGGCCTCAGGGCAGCCCCTAGGTGAGAAGGGGCCCAGGGACAGAGGCTGGGAGACAGGTGACAGCCTGCAGCTCCCCTCCCTGGCCTGGAAGGCAGCCTCCTGCTGCATTTGGTAGCTGGTTTTGGCCAGGCCCAGCCATCTGTGGCATGTGGATCTCCCTGAGGTCACCTGAATGCATACGAGTCCATAGAAGTCAGACCAGAATTGCCCTTCTGGAGGCTGGCTGAGGGAGCTGGGCTGCTGGCAGGCAGCCTGTGGGGCTGGACTGGCCGCCCAAAGGGCTGCTCCCTGTGAGCAGCGGTCGGGACCAGCTGCAGGAGCTGCCAGGCTTCCTCCTGCCCAGAGTGGGCCACCAGGAATGTGACCACAGGGAGGCCACTGATGCTGCAGGGACAGGCCTGGGGTCAAGAGCCACGTCAGAATGGCAGGGCTCTCCCCCAAAGGCCTGGGTTTAGTCGGCAGTGACCTTGGCAAGTGTCTAGACCTGTGCTGTCTAATGCAATAGCCCCTGGCCAGGTGTGGCTTTTGAGCATTTGAAATGTGGCTGCTCTGGATTAACACGTGTTGTGTCAAAACTGGATTTCGAACACTTAGTGTGAAAAAAAGAATGTAAAACATTTCATTAATTTTTTATATGTTGAAATGATACTATTTTGGCTACATTAAGTTAAATAATATTATTAAAATTCATTTCATCTGTTTCTTTTTGTTTCTGTGGCTACTAAGCGATTTTAAATTACCTATGTGGCCTGCATTATCTTTCTATTGGACGATAGCACTGCTTAGATCTCCTTGGGCCTCTGTTTCCTGCTCTAGAAAACAAATAATGACCGCCATTTCTCCTCGTGCTGTGAGAGCCAATGAGATGTTTGGGGGCTGCTCTGAAACTTTTAGGCTTTTTTAGGGTGCACTGGCCCTGGATTGATGGCTTCGGGCTCCCCCCACTGATGGCAGAGCTCTGTCCCCAGAGGACCCTTGGGGCGAGGCCAGTGGCTAACATGCCCAGGCTCGTGTGTGCCCCAATGTTAGACCTGTTGTCCCCGTCTACCCTCGTGACAACCCTGAGAAGTCATCAAGGGCTGCCCAGCCTGTCCTGGAACAGGCATCCTCCCCTGCTGAGTGAATGCAGCCTTGATGGCAGTGGTCACCCGTGCCGCACGTGTGCCCTTGCCCCCCACCCCGCCCCATCCCTGCTGCCCTTCTCAGACCCGCCTCCTGTGTCAGAGCCTGACCCCACCTCATGCTCCAACTCACCTGGACTTCGGGCTTCTTAGCCAAGTAAGTTTCTAGAGCTGCTCCCCTCCCCAGTGAGTTTGGCTCAAGGGACGGGAGAAGGGGGGGAGGGGAGACACCCTATGCCAGACCCTGGGTCTCCCACCCTGTTGAGTTGCCGAGTTCCATCCACTCTCCCCTCGCCCACTTCCCTTCATCCTGCTGTCACTACCTGGTCACCATCATCACTTAGCTGGATTTCTCAACAGCCTCCTAACTGGTCCCCTGGCTGCAGTCATGCCCCCTCCAGTCCCTTCCTCACCCTCCAGAGTGAGCGAGGTAATGCAAACTGGACCATTCCACACACCCTAAGATTGAATCCTGGCTCTGTCACTTCTCAGCTCTGTGACCTTGGACAAGTTACTAAACTTCTCTGTGCCTGTGACCCCTCATCTACCAAGAGGGGATAACAAACCTGTACTTCCTAGGACTGTGCTGTGAAGCTTAACTGAAGAACAGGGGCAGAGCACTTGGAACCATGCCTGGCTCAGTGTCTGTGATGATGGTGACCTCTTAGTAGCTTCCATCTGTCCTTGGGTTAAAGCTCAGGCCCTTCATGCCATGGCTTCTGGCGGCAGCTTCAGCCTCATTTCTGAATGTTCTTCTGAATCGCTGCCAGGACTAGGCCAGAGGGCAATTCCTGAGCAGGTCGTGGTCTCTGGCTTTCGGACCCTGCGTGCACTTCTTCCTCTACCTGGAGCCCCCGATACCTGGCTGGCTGCCCTCATCCTCCAAGAAACTTCCTCCTCCGCAGCTTTGGGTTAGATGCCCCGTCCCGCTCTCCCAGTGCCTTCTTCACCACACCTATACCATTAATTCATAACCCTGTCTCATGGAGGGCAGGGTCTGTTAAGTCACAAGCCTGTCCTGTGCAAGGCCAGGTCCTAGACCCACCCACCAGCTGCCTCTTGGCCTCAGTCTCAGTCCCTGAGGGTCATGCCTGCAGCCTGGAGATCACTTTCTAGAAAGGAGTTCCCCACTGGGGCTCAGCGTAGACCCCAGCCAGCCTCCTCCAGACCCCACCTGCCACCCCTGGTGGCCAGCCTGTAGAGTTTCCATTACACAACCTCTGAGGTTCTCCGAAGCTTAGAGATCGAAAGCCCTGACCTGGATCTTCCACACCCAGGATGGGCTCACCATGGCTTTTTCTGCTTGGCCGGCATGGCTGGGGTCTGACGCTTGGGAGGAGTGACGTGACTTACACCAGCGCACGCGCATGTCACCCTCCACCCACCGGGGTCTTGTTAAAATGTGGGGTGCCTGGGGTGGGGTCTGAGGTTCTGCATTCCCAACAAGCACGCGGGCAACATCTGTACTCTGGGAGCTCACTCCGGGGAGCAAGGACTCACATGCTGCACGTGTGGTGTGCGCCTGTCCTTACACGTCCATCAGTCTGCCCAGACCCCTCACCCAGTGGTTAGAGCTCAGGGCCCACGAGACAGGCTCTGAAGCTACAAAGTCACAATGGAATGGCTACCTTTGCCTGGGAAAAACCTAGATGCTCCAACCTGACCACTGAGATTCAGCAAAACACAGAAGGCACTGGGGACGGAGGGGAAGATTATGACCGACTCACGGCTCTTCCCGCCCAGACGGACGAGCCAGGGTGGGGCTCCTGGGGGGGAGGGGGCATCCCCTGAGAAGCGTGCAGCACTGAGGTCCACATACCTGAAAAATGTGGTACTTCATGTCACCGATCTCAATGGTTTTGCTGCTGTTGCCATCTTGTTCTGATTTATTGGTCATCAGTGTCTTGAACCTGGAGCCAAGGAGATGAGACAGGACGGGGCTTGAACGTGACTTTCACTCCATGGCCGTGTGGCAACGGCACCGTCCACCACCTGACTGGCCACCAGGGCACAGGAGCATTTTAAAAATTACTGCCGTGCTCTCAAAATAATTCTCGGCGAGTGACGTTTTACATCGTCCAGACGGCTGGGCTGAGCCCCATTCTGTCCCTGCTGCCCCCTAGATGAGTGACTGTGACGCCTGCGGCTGGAAAACTGACTTTCGTGCCAGAACATTTATGTTTTCTAATAATCAAAGGCAGCAAGTTGGCCAGAAAGAATACAGCCTCAGAGCTCCTCTTGGAGAACTCTGGGTCCCATCTCGACTGTCCCTCTGTCAACCTGTCCCGTGCCCACCGTGGGGCGGACGAGGCCTCCGTGCTCCGTGACCTCCCTGTGGGGGGGGGGGGGGCAGAGGCTCGGGGTGCAGCCCCAGCGAGAAGCTCTTCTCCGGCCTGTCCATCACCTTGTATCTACATGAAGCTGCCCAGCCTCCCGGCAGCTGAGATTTCATTACCCGGGTTGCCTACCTGTTAGAAGCTGTCACCAGCAGGACTTTATGTGCATAAAACAGCTTTCCTTCCACAAGGAAGGTCACATCCGACATCTCCTTGTTGTTCAAAAAGTGAGGATCTGCCAGTAGGGAAGGAGAGGGGGTGACTGAGGAGCCTGCCTCTGGGGGTGTCTTACGTGTGTGTTGGGGGGAGATGGGGTGGGGAATGTGGAGAGCAGAGAAACTGAGGCCAGGCCATGGCACTTGGAAAGGGGAAGGAGGACAAAGAGGAAAGGGAGAGGGAGAGGAAAAGGGGAGGGGGGGGGAGGGGAGGGAGGGGAGGGGAGGGGAGAGGAGGAGGGGAGGGGAGAGGAGGGAAGGGAGGGGAGGGGAGGGGAGGGAGGGGAGGGGAGGGGAGGGGAGGGGAGGGGAGAGGGGCAGGGGAGGGGAGGGGAAGGGAGGGGAGGGGAGGGGAGGGGAGGGGAGGGGAGGGGAGGGGAGGGGAAGGGAGGGGAGGGGAGGGGAGGGGAGGGGAGGGGAGGGAGGCCTGGCAAGCGCGGGTGGCCGGAGGGGAAGGCCTCACCTAGCCTGGCCGGCGGGGTCTTGCGGAGCTCGGGGATGCTGGGGATAGGGCTGCTGCCATAGCAGTGTGTGAAGATGGCAGCCAGCTGCTGGATGACAGAGTCGTTCTGTGGGGGGAGAGGCAGGGAGGGGCCATGAGCTCAACGCCCCATCCTGCGGCCGTCTGTTTACAGCTCCCGATACATCGGGCCAACTTCAGAAGTCCAGGCCAGGATCAGAGCAGCCGCTGCCTTTTGCTCCTCCTGGAGGTGGCCTGGTGAGGGAGGCCTGTCCCTTCAACACTGATTCCTCAAATCGCTTTTTTGGCCGGGCTCCAGCCCAGACAAATCCACGGCCTCTGCAGCCAAGCGGTGCGCGTGTGCGTGTGGGGTGGGCGTCCACCCGCGTGCGTGAAGGTGCCTGTGTCCATCTGTCCGTGTGAGGGGTTGTCCCTGTGTCTGTCTGCCTATGCGTAGGTCTCCGTGTCCGTCCCATGGTCTGCTGGGGTCGCGGGCTCTGGAGCCTGGGTTCTCTGAGCTTGGGGCAGGGACCTGCCCGGAGACACTCACCTTGCTGGTCTTGAGGATGTCGAACATGAGCTGCAAGCCCTCAGTCACCAGCTCCTCGTTGTATTCCTCCTCCTTGATGGAGCTGAAATCCCGCAGGAGGCTCTGCACCACCGAGTACCGAGACTGGGAGAAGGACGTCCTCAGAGACTCGATCCAGACGTGCAGCTTCCAGGGGACGCCTGGGCCCGGGCAGGGGAAGGGCAGCAGTCAGCCCCCGGGCAGAGCGCTCCCCGCCGGGCCCACCGAGCCCACCTCCCGACGAACCCCTTCCTGGCAGGCTCTCTTGCGATGCGCCCAGTGTCTGCAGAGCAGGGGGCAGCCCCCAGCCCCCTCGGTGTAGCCAGTAAGGAAAGCTTCCGTTCACCCTGACGGGCCTCCCTGAGAGATGAGAGGGCGCCCCAGGTTCCCGTCAGGTGAGGTGGAGGAATGCCTCCAGACCAAGTGCAGGGAGCCCGAGCTCTGAAAATCCACAGCTCAGCCTGGGGACTTTCAAGCGCCATCCCAGCACCCACACTGGCCCCACTCCTTGTTGGGCCCTGGAATTACTTACTGGGGGAGGACCCATTATAATTACGAGGGGTAGCCTGGGAGACTCGGATACCCGGAGGATATGCAGGGTGCTTGGGGACGCAGGGGCTCCCTGCCTGTCAAGAAGCCTGGAATCAACCCCGTCCTATCGCAGCGGGCTTTTCCTAGCGCCCAGCTCACTGGTCTGTTTGTGCACATCCAGTGCCACGTAATTACTGTTTACCAGCTCCCTGGAGTGTGTCGGCGGGGCCGCAGAGCAACTTACAACTACTTTGGAAAGATCACGACAAAAACTAGTGACGTTTCTGATAATTAGAGGGATTGCTTCTTACTCCCCCACCTCACCATGGGTTAAAAAAGGACCGATGGCATCCCCTGCCCCCGACGACGACGTGCGTAACGTTAGCATCGCTGGTTGACTGACTGTATGCAGGAGCCCATTTCACAGAGAAGAACACTGAGGCTGGCTTGCCACAGCAGGGCCATGTGGCCTCCTGCTGCCTTGGCCCAGCGCCGGGCGTTCGTGTGTCATGGCCCCCAGGAGAGTAACGATGCTGTCATCGTGCACTGAGTGCTGAGGGTGAGCTGGCACTGGGCTCTGAGCTGCATGTGGCGACACCACAGTCGTAGAGGAGGATCATCAGCACCAGCGAACGTGGCAGGGCTGGGCTCTCCCCCATGTCTGTCTGTCTGACCAGCCTCCCGGGAGGGAAGGAGAAGTCGGCAGGCTTGCAGACCCAAGGAGGTGGGGAGGTTGGCTGAGGGACTGGAGTGCATCTAGTTGACCAGAAATGTAGACCCCTAGTGCTACAGATGCTCCCAGAGCTACACATCCCAGGACTTGACCAGGGAGGTTGGGGGACCTGAGGGCACAGGGCTGGGGTGAAGCTCTTGAGACACATCCCCACTGAGGACTGTCTGAGGCTCAGGGCACCTCCTGTCCTGGCTGTCAGTCACCAGGCCTGGGGGAATTGAGCCCCGTTCTACGCTCAGCTACCTGGCCCTCTCCTGGCCTGAGGAGCAGCGGAGCGTGTGAGTGTGTGTGTGAGTGTGTGTATGTGTGAATGTGTGAGTGCATGTGAGTGACTGTGTGTGCGCGTGTGTGCGTGTGTGTGTGTGAGTGTGTGTGTGTATGTGTGTGTGCACCCGTACGCTGCAAGGTCTCACCCAGTGCCCGCAGCTCCATGGTGATGTCCACATAGCCGTGCTCCGCGCTGTAGTACATGGCCTCCTGGAGGGCCTTGGTGCGCGTCCGGCTCAGCCTCACGGGCCCCTCGCTGCCACTGCCCTGGCTCGACGTGTCGCTTTCCTCCACGCCCTCAGCCAGGATCTCCTCCAGGGACAGCACGTCTGCTTTGGCCTGCTGCGGCTGCGTCAGGAGCTTCCTCAGGACGTTCCTGTGGGTAAAGGGACAGAGGGTGAGGCCTGAGGCTCCCGCCATGGACGGCGCCCGCCAAGCTGTCTTCTGGCGCCCCGGGGTCCAGATGGGCAGCTACGGGGCATCTGCGGGCACAAAGGGCTCATGGTCTTCCCCTCCCAGGCAGGCTGGGCCAGGGCTCCCAGCGACCCCCATCCCTGGCCACCTGGGTGAGTAAGGGGAAGGTGCAGGAGACCTCTCCCTTCTGCCCTCCAGGTAGTGCCGAGAAGTCGTGGGCTTTGAGACCAAGCAGGTTCTGCCATCCTGTGTGATCTCGGATAGGTTGTTCTACCTCTCTGAGCCCTGACGGCTTTGTCATCTGTAGGACAGGGCATCAGCACCATGCTCTCCCGGTGAACGTGAGGCCAGTGTGATGACATCAAATGCAGAGCCTGATACCTAGCAGTCCTCCTGATAGCAGCCAACTTTACACATGTAAAAGTGTCCGAAACATAGGACATGCTTATACTCATTTCTTCCTCTCCCTCCATTAATAAGAATGAAGTGAAGCTGCATTTTGTACTGAATTCATTAATATACACAGATGTGTAGAACACTGGATGCTCAATGCAGCATATTCCCACGTACCGCGGCACTTAACCCTGAGCGATCCCACGAACCTCGCCACTCGTGGGCGATGACTACATCTTGCTCACGGTCACACTGAGCAGGAGGAAGACTCAGACCCAGAGCTTCAAGCCCCAGGCTCGTCCTGTCACATCCTGTGGGCCGGGGCTCTGGGCAGGCTGCAGCAGGGGCAGGCCCACAGGTCACCTGGGGCTGAGCCTCCTCCCAGCGGCCCTGCCCACCCCTCCCCCACCCCTTCCCCTACTCGGTGATGGAGGCCCGGCAGGGACCCCCTCGAGGGACCTGGGTCATCCCGCTGTAGCTCTGTCAGTTCAGCAATTTAACAGGGCACCCAGTCCGGCGTGAGCTGGCATGTGACAGTGAGCGCCCACTGCGCCCACCCAAGGAGCCCGTGTTCCAGAGAGAGAGTGGGAAGCCGATGAGCTGAGGGGCAACTCCACGCGGGGTGAAGAGGCCACAGCGGGGGGGAAAACGCGGGCACTGGGCGAGGTAGAGAGGCCTGGAGGCCGTGCCCTGCGAGGTGGTACCTGAGGGCAGGGCTGGTGGGGATGGGTGAGAGCGGGGGCCGGGCGGAGAAGGCGGGGAGGAGAAGCACGCTGGGAGCAGACCACAGCAAGGGCATAGTCCGGGCTTGAGAACGGCAAGTAGGTGTCCCGCCTGCCCTCTCTGCCTTCTACTCACCTCTTCCCTGTCCCCCTCTGCCCCGAGCTGCCTAACGGCTCTGCTCTCACCCCTGCCCTCTCACAGCCCTGGCCCCCGCAAAACAAGGTCCACCAGCTGCTCCTGGAGCGAGACGCGATCTCCTGCTGCAGAGCCCCCAGCGGCGTCTTCGTGGTGGAGCTGCCTGCTGTGTGGAAGCCTCTAGCGCCCCAGGCCACTGCAGGCACCGGAGGAGCACCCCAGGCGTGGGAAGGGATGGGGTCCTGGGTGGCTGCAGGGTGGAGAGCCTTACGGGGGAATGGGAGGGCCTGCTCCTGTCCCACGTCTGCCAGGAACTGGCTGTAGGACCTCTAAGCAACCCAGCGTCTCCGGGCCTCCAACATCGGGGGCCCCCGTGCTGCCTGAAGACCTATCTTCTTTCCGGCCAGTGTGCATGCAGCCATCCCCGGCCCCCATCTCTGGAAGGATCTCCAGGCCTAGCTCTTCCTGCTCCTGAGAGCCTGCTTCATGCCCCACAGCACACGGGGAAGGAAGCCCGGGCGGGTACCTGTGGCCATGGGCGGCTGAGTGGCTGAAGCAGTTCATATCCTCGTGGAGGGAGGAGGCCATGCCGTTGGTTTCGAGCATGCTGAGGAGGGGGTCGGCGCCCCGGCTGAGCAGCAAGCTGACCAGCTCATAGTTCCCTGAAAGACAAGGTGGACCAAGGATGCTTCCACCGCCCGTGTCACTGCCCCTCTGCTGGGCCTGCCTGGGCAGTGAGTGTGGCAGAAACACTGACGATGGGGTGAAGGGGAGCCCCTGGGACCCAGAAGGAGGGGCTTCAAGGCTCGCCACAGGGATCTGCGTGCGCAGCTCAGCCAGGCCGGGTGACACCATGGGGAGGAGCAGGTGGAGCCGTGGGGCAGGTGGAGACCCTCACTGCGCAGGGCAGCGGTGCACCTACCGGCTGCAGAAGCCAGCTGCAGGGGTGTCTCCGCGTAGCTGTCCTCGCCACCGGTCACTGCCAAGCCCTCCACGTGGGCACCGGCGTCCAGCAGCAACTGCCATGGCACAGGGAGGACACTTCAGCGTTGTAGGGAGTGTCTGGGGCATGTGCAGGGGAGGCTTTGGGGAGGGACCTGTAGTTCCCTCCCGGCATGTGACCAAGGACCGGCTCACCCAGGCGTCCAGGCAACCAGAATTTTAGAACTCTTGGTTACCTTCAGGGCTCTAAGTGTCTAGAATCTTCACCTCCATTCCTGTGGCCTTGGACCAAGCCCCTAAGCTATAGGGACCTCTGAGCTATTTCTCCCTTTCAAACAGTTTCCTACAAACTGGCCGCAGTGATCTTTGTAAGAACTCACACAGATGAGCAGAAAAGAAGGCACCACCCCCCAATCAACCGGGGGAAAGTGGGGCTCTGGAGGCAGCAGAGGTAGTGGGAACGACAGAGGTGTTAGAGCTGAGTGCCAGTGCTGGCCACAGACCAGTGGGTGACCTGGGGCAGGTACCTCAGCTCCCCAAACCTCAGTCTTCCTCATCTGGAAAATGCAAAAGAGGCCCGCCTTGCAGCCTTGTTGGGGATGAAGTGAAACGGTGCTCACCTCTCCATAGGGGCTCAATAACTAGTGGCTTTTAGGGTTCCCATCAGAGAGGTTTGGCGAGCTACCCAAGGCTGGGAAGTGTGGGGCTGGGGCAGAACCTCACTGTCTGGGACACCAGGTGGCCTCTCCCCATTCCAGCAAGGGCACGTCTTGCAGGGGACAGATGGGGCAGGGCTGACAGATACCAGTTCCAGCTGAGCCGGCCGGCTTTGCCTTGGGGCAGGGGTGGGTCTGCGCCACTGAGAGGTGACTTCAGCTCCACCTCACCTTTCCTGACCGGCTGCTCTGGAGGGAGCCGCCTTCCAACCCTCCCAGGTTTCCGGAGACCAAAGCCTCCTCAGAGCCCGTGCTCGGCCGGCTAAGGCAACGCCGCACCCCCATCACATGAAGACCAGGTCCGAGGGGCCCAGGCTGACCTCTCAGCCTCCCCACAGCGTGGAGCATGGGGGCGGCTGCCGGTGGGAGGCTCCCATCAGGCAGAAAGGGCACCGCTGCCTGAGCCAGTGTGCCAAGGTGGAAGAGGAAGAGGCCTGCCCGTCAGGGTGAAAATGGGCACCAGTCCAGGTGAGTCCAGGGCACAGCCCTGCAGGCCAGTCTGGGCTAGCGTGGAACTCTGCTCAGGGCCTTAGGAGGACGCGCACCAAAAAGCAGGCAGGATGTGGCAGTCAGCCCACTGACCACCATTTACTGCATCCCTCGTATAGGCCAGGCCTGGGTGCACAGCGACGAACAGGCCGGACTTGACCCCTACCCTCAAAGGCCCCGCAATCCAGCAGACAGCAAGGGTGTAATACGAACTCCCAGGAAGGAGTCTGGAATCCTGTGGGCCTGTGGCCTGAGGAGTGAAGGAGTCTGGGAGCCAAGTGGCAGTGTCACCATGCCCCATCCACAGCTTCCACTTCTAGGCCTGAACCCCCTCCTCACACCAGCCACAGCTCCTGGGACCAAGGTGGGCACAGTGTGGCTTGGCTTGACAGGCGAGCTGTGCCAATCTGAGTCCTCTTTCAGGAACTGGGGAGCTGCGAGACTACGCCTGCTACCCGGGAGGGGCAGAACCGGAAGGACAGCATGATGTACAGAGCCGGCAGAACTCAGGAGGGAGTGAAAACAGCTAAGGGTTGGAAAGATTACTGGAGGAGAGAAACGGAGCACACCTGCACAGATTCCAGATTCCAGCACGCCCCAGGACTCACCCACAGATGCAGAGACGCCAGGCAGGCCTGGTACTGCTTGGGCCTGCGTCTTGCTCCCTAAAATTCTCACATGCATCCTCACACTGAAGGCTGCTCCTGGAGGCAGACCAGGTGGGTCTTTGCTGACCAAGTGAGCTAGCCTTAACCAGCGCCTCTGGTGTCTCTGACTCCAGGCTGCTGCTCACACAGGTAAGGCTGGGGCTACGCCTGGGGCTCAAACCACTCAGCAAGCTGGGGGCACGCTGCGTACCTGGCAGGAGCTCACCTGGACCACAGAGATGTGTCCATGCAGCACAGCAAATGTCAGTGAGGTCCAGTGCCGGCTGTCAGGGTGGATGGAGGGATGCTTGGGAGAGTTGCTTGGAACCTGGAAAAATACCACAAATGATCAGTGTTTCCTAGGTCAGTGACATTCCTGGGCAGGTGACACAGGAGCCTGAGCTAAGGGGAGCCCTGCAGGGATGGTGACTAGGAGTCAACTCAAGAGCTTTCTACATTCGATTGGCAACGTCTGCCTGGAGTACCCTGTGGAAAAGGCTCAAAAGGATGTTCAATTAGTGATGTCTGCCCTGGGCAGAGAGATGGCAGAGAGGGAACACTTTATGCCTCAGAGGGAGGTAGAGCAAGAAGTATCTGGGGATGGTGGGGGTGGTGGGGATGGCTGGGGATTAGGTTGATAAAATGGGAAAGGTGCTACAGTAACAGAATCACGGTCATTCTCTCTGCTCGACTTCCCTCTGAGCTCACTTCCTCTCTGACAGAAAGTTCAAATCTTGAGGAAAAACCCTCTTTGCTAACTGTGATCTCTGTGCATCTTGCGTCTTCAGTCCTCTGAGACACGTCTAGTTGTCCAAAACATCACAGCCAGCATGGATGATGAAGACCTTGGGGTGTTCTCTTGCTGGGTTAGGAGCCCGGTGCAGCCCTTGGGAGCTTTCTCACCTGGATGTCCAAGTTTGCTCCAGCATCAATTAACATCTGGACCATCGCTTCATCTCCAGCGGCACAGGCATACATCAGCGGCGTCATACCCTACATGAACCAAAGGCAGATGCTAAACTGTCTGGAAACAGAACACGAGGACACGTGTTCCATAGGTGTCTGCCCCAGAAACCAGATCCAGGTCTTCCTGCTTGACCAGCTGCTCATCCTGAACAATTCTGTGTCTTGTGCTGAAAAAGACAACCTGCCCCTCCTAGGCCCACTGGACGTATGACACCTGAAGGATGAGGAGGGGACATTTCCATGAGCACTACAGGTCGCCAGAAGGGCAAAGGGCACAGGCCCTATGGCCAGACTCCGGTGCAAAGGCTACTTCTGCTGTAAACTTTGTACAAGTTACTTGTACTCCTCTGTGCCTCAGTTTCTTTATCTTTAAAATGGGAATAACAACAGTATCTACCTCATTGGGTTGTTGTAAAGAGTGTGAGTTACTATGTATAAAGTGCTTAGTACAGCTAACTAAGGATAAGCTAACCAATTAAAATAACACAACGACACCATCACTGATACTATGTTACACTGGTACATCCAAACCCACCCCGGGCCCTGTGCTGCTAAATCTCCGTGTGAAGTGACTTACATGCATCGTCTCATTTAATGACCATACACCATCCCTATTAGGGAGGTTCTGTTATTGTCCTCACTTCACAGATGAGGAGCAGAGAGGGGGATTAACTTGCCCAACAGTCACACAGTAAGTAAGAGGATGAACTCAGCTGGAACCCAGGTCTGCCTCAGCTGCGAAGCTCTCCCTTGAGGCATCTCACGGAGGGTGGAGGGGTTGACTTCAACATCTCGTGCTGTGAGCAGCTCTGAGCTTTTCTGAAAGCTGAGGCCCAATCCCTCCCTGAGTTTAGGTGGGCGATTAACGGAGCTGCCTCCCTGGCGGGGAACCTCCTCTGTGGCCAGTAATAGCAAAGGCAGCGGTGGAAAGTGTTATTCCACAGCTGGATGCTGGCAAGCGTTTGTCTGGAGCCCCGTGATGTTATTTATTAGGTTATCTGTGTGTAGACAAGATCTCCTTACCTCATAAATCCTTGCCTAGTGCCCAGAGATAAAGAAATGGCCCAAGATTAATCACGGGTGAGAGGCCTGTTTACCCACAGATCATTCTGCAGACACTGAGGCTGAGGGAACAAACAGGATCGGACATTTAGAGAAAAGCCCACTGCCACCGAGTGAGAATCTGGCTTTGTTTTATTCCCCTTGGCACATGCTTGACTTCTTTTTTCTCCACACATCTGCACATGATTCGGAGTGTAAACCAGGCTACAAGCCTTCTAAGGAGAAACTACTTTTTTCGTGTTGG